>NC_053022.1:494994430-495208968 GCF_003073215.2 Triticum urartu | reverse complement strand
ATATGCCCTAGAGGCAATAATAAAGTTATTATTTATTTCCTTATAATCATGATAAATGTTTATTATTCATGCTAGAATTGTATTAACCGGAAACATAATACATGTGTGAATACATAGACAAACAAAGTGTCACTAGTATGCCTCTACTTGACTAGCTCGTTAATCAAAGATGGTTATGTTTCCTAACCATGAGCAATGAGTTGTTATTTGATTAACGGGATCACATCATTAAGAGAATGATCTGATTGACATGACCCATTCCATTAGCTTAGCACCCGATCGTTTAGTATGTTGCTATTGCTTTCTTCATGACTTATACATGTTCCTATAACTATGAGATTATGCAACTCCCGTTTACTGGAGGAACACTTTGGGTACTACCAAACGTCACAACGTAACTGGGTGATTATAAAGGAGTACTACAGGTGTCTCCAAAGGTACATGTTGGGTTGGCGTACTTCGAGATTAGGTTTTGTCACTCCGATTGTCGGAGAGGTATCTTTGGGCCCTCTCGGTAATGCACATCACATAAGCCTTGCAAGCATTGCAACTAATGAGTTAGTTGCGAGATGATGTATTACAGAACGAGTAAAGAGACTTGTCGGTAACGAGATTGAACTAGGTATTGGATACCGATGATCGAATCTCGGGCAAGTAACATACCGATGACAAAGGGAACAACGTATGTTGTTATGTGGTCTGACCGATAAAGATCTTCGTAGAATATGTAGGAGCCAATATGGGCATCCAGGTCCTGCTGTTGGTTATTGACCGGAGACGTGTCTCGGTCATGTCTACATTGTTCTCGAACCCGTAGGGTCCGCACGCTTAAGGTTACGATGACAGTTATATTATGAGTTTATGCATTTTGATGTACCGAAGGTTGTTCGGAGTCCCGGATATGATCACGGACATGACGAGGAGTCTCGAAATGGTCGAGACGTAAAGATTGATATATTGGAAGCCTATGTTTGGATATCGGAAGTGTTCCGGGTGAAATCGGGATTTTACCGGAGTACCGGGAAGGTTACCGGAACCCCCCGGGAGCTAAATGGGCCATGATGGGCCTTAGTGGAAAAGAGAAGAGGCAGCCCTACATGGGCTGCGCGCCTCCCCCTTCCCCTAGTCCTATTAGGACTAGGAGAGGTGGCCGGCCCCCCTCTCTCTTTTCCCCCTCCGCGAATCCTATTCCAACTAGGATTGGGGGGGGGATCCTACTCCCAGAGGGAGTAGGACTCTCCTGGCGCGCCACACCTTGGCCGGCCAGCCTCCCCCCTCTAGTCCTTTATATACTGAGGCAGAGGCACCCTAGAACACACAAGTTGATCCACGTGATCTATTCCTTAGCCGTGTGCGGTGCCCCCAGCCACCATATTCCCCGATAATACTGTAGCGGAGTTTAGGCGAAGCCCTGCTGCTGTAGTGCATCAAGATCGTCACCACGCCGTCGTGCTGACGGAATTCTTCCCCGATACTTTGCTGGATCGGAGTCCGAGGATCGTCATCGAGCTGAACGTGTGCTCGAACTCGGAGGTGCCGTAGTTTCGGTGCTTGATCGGTTGGATCGCGAAGACGTACGACTACTTCCTCTATGTTGTGTCAACGCTTCCGCAGTCGGTCTGCGTGGGTACGTAGACAGCACTCTCCCCTCTCGTTGCTATGCATCACCATGATCTTGCGTGTGCGTAGGAATTTTTTTGAAATTACTACGAAACCCAACAGTGGTATCAGAGCCTAGGTAATTTATGTTGATGTTATATGCACGAGTAGAACACAAGTGAGTTGTGGGCGATATAAGTCATACTGCCTACCAGCATGTCATACTTTGGTTCGGCGGTATTGTTGGACGAGACGACCCGGACCAACATTACGTGTACGCTTACGCGAGACCGGTTCCCCCGACGTGCTTTGCACACAGGTGGCTTGCGGGCGACTGCCTCTCCAACTTTAGTTGAACCAAGTGTGGCTACGCCCGGTCCTTGCGAAGGTTAAAACGGAGTCTATTTGACAAACTATCATTGTGGTTTTGATGCGTAGGTGAGATTGGTTCTTGCTTAAGCCCGTAGCAGCCATGTAAAACTTGCAACAACAAAGTAGAGGACGTCTAACTTGTTTTTGCAGGGCATGTTGTGATGTGATATGGTCAAGACATGATGCTAAATTTTATTGTATGAGATGATCATGTTTTGTAACCGAGTTATCGGCAACTGGCAGGAGCCTTATGGTTGTCGTTTTATTGTATGCAATGCAATCGCGATGTAATGCTTTACTTTATTACTAAGCGGTAGTGATAGTCGTGGAAGCATAAGATTGGCGAGACATCAACGATGATACGATGGAGATCAAGGTGTCGCGCCGGTGACGATGGTGATCACGACGGTGCTTCGAAGATGGAGATCACAAGCACAAGATGATGATGGCCATATCATATCACTTATATTGATTACATGTGATGTTTATCTTTTATGCATCTTATCTTGCTTTGATTGACGGTAGCATTATAAGATGATCTCTCACTAAATTATCAAGAAGTGTTCTCCCTGAGTATGCACCGTTGCGAAAGTTCTTCGTGCTGAGACACCACGTGATGATCGGGTGTGATAGGTTCTACGTTCAAATACCACGGGTGCAAAACAGTTGCACACGCGGAATACTCAGGTTAAACTTGACGAGCCTAGCATATGCAGATATGGCCTCGGAACACGGAGACCAAAAGGTCGAGCGTGAATCATATAGTAGATATGATCAACATAACGATGTTCACCATTGAAAACTACTCCATCTCACGTGATGATCGGTTATGGTTTAGTTGATTTGGATCACGTGATCACTTAGAAGATTAGAGGGATGTCTATCTAAGTGGGAGTTCTTAAGTAATATGATTAATTAAACTTAAATTTATCATGAACTTAGTCCCTGATAGTATCTTGCTTGTTTATGTTGATTGTAGATAGATGGCTCGTGCTGTTGTTCCGTTGAATTTTAATGCGTTCCTTGAGAAAGCAAAGTTGAAAGATGATGGTAGCAATTACACGGACTGGGTCCGTAACTTGAGGATTATCCTCATTGCTGCACAGAAGAATTACGTCCTGGAAGCACCGCTGGGTGCCAGGCCTGCTGCAGGAGCAACGCCGGATGTTATGAACGTCTGGCAGAGTAAAGCTGATGACTACTCGATAGTTCAGTGTGCCATGCTTTACGGCTTAGAATCGGGACTTCAACGACGTTTTGAACATCATGGAGCATATGAGATGTTTCAGGAGTTGAAGTTAATATTTCAAGCAAATGCCCGGATTGAGATATATGAAGTCTCCAATAAGTTCTATAGCTGCAAGATGGAGGAGAACAGTTCTGTCAGTGAGCATATACTCAAAATGTCTGGGTATAATAATCACTTGATTCAATTGGGAGTTAATCTTCCAGATGATTGCGTCATTGACAGAATTCTCCAATCACTGCCACCAAGCTACAAGAGCTTCGTGATGAACTATAATATGCAAGGGATGAACAAGACTATTCCCGAGCTCTTCACAATGCTAAAAGCTGCGGAGGTAGAAATCAAGAAGGAGCATCAAGTGTTGATTGTCAACAATACCACTAGTTTCAAGAAAAATGGCAAAGGGAAGAAGAAGGGGAACTTCAAGAAGAATAGCAAACAAGTTGCTGCTCAGGAGAAGAAACCCAAGTCTAGACCTAAGCCTGAAACTGAGTGCTTCTACTGCAAGCAAACTGGTCACTGGAAGCGAAACTGCCCCAAGTATTTGGCGGATAAGAAGGATGGCAAGGGGAACAAAGGTATATGTGATATACATGTTATTGATGTGTACCTTACTAGAGCTCGCAGTAGCACCTGGGTATTTGATACTGGTTCTGTTGCTAATATTTGCAACTCGAAACAGGGACTACGGAATAAACGGGCACTGGCAAAGGACGAGGTGACGATGCGCGTGGGAAACGGTTCCAAAGTCGATGTGATCGCGGTTGGCACGCTACCTCTACATCTACCTTCGGGATTAATATTAGACCTAAATAATTGTTATTTGGTGCCAGCGTTGAGCATGAACATTATATCTGGATCTTGTTTGATGCGAGACGGTTATTCATTTAAATCAGAGAATAATGGTTGTTCTATTTATATGAGTAATATCTTTTATGGTCATGCACCTTTGAAAAGTGGTCTATTTTTGATGAATCTCGATAGTAGTGATACACATATTCATAATGTTGAAGCCAAAAGATGCAGAGTTGATAATGAAAGTGCAACTTATTTGCGGCACTGTCGTTTAGGTCATATCGGTGTAAAGCGCATGAAGAAACTCCATACTGATGGACTTTTGGAACCACTTGATTATGAATCACTTGGTACTTGCGAACCATGCCTCATGGGCAAGATGACTAAAACACCGTTCTCCGGTACTATGGAGAGAGCAACAGATTTGTTGGAAATCATACATACCGATGTATGTGGTCTGATGAATATTGAGGCTCGTGGCGGATATCATTATTTTCTCACCTTCACAGATGACTTAAGCAGATATGGGTATATCTACTTAATGAAACATAAGTCTGAAACATTTGAAAAGTTCAAAGAATTTCAGAGTGAAGTTGAAAATCATCGTAACAAGAAAATAAAGTTTCTACGATCTGATCGTGGAGGAGAATATTTGAGTTACGAGTTTGGTGTACATTTGAAAAATTGTGGAATAGTTTCGCAACTCACGCCACCCGGAACACCACAGCGTAATGGTGTGTCCGAACGTCGTAATCGTACTTTACAAGATATGGTGCGATCTATGATGTCTCTTACTGATTTACCGCTATCGTTTTGGGGATACGCTCTAGAGACGGACGCATTCACGTTAAATAGGGCACCATCAAAATCCGTTGAGACGACGCCTTATGAACTGTGGTTTGGCAAGAAACCAAAGTTGACGTTTCTTAAAGTTTGGGGCTGCGATGCTTATGTGAAAAAGCTTCAACCTGATAAGCTCGAACCCAAATCGAAGAAATGTGTCTTCATAGGATACCCAAAGGAGACTGTTGGGTACACCTTCTATCACAGATCCGAAGGCAAAACATTCGTTGCTAAGAATGGATCCTTTCTAGAGAAGGAGTTTCTCTCGAAAGAAGTGAGTGGGAGGAAAGTAGAACTTGACGAGGTAACTGTACCTGCTCCTTTATTGGAAAGTAGTACATCACAAAAAACTGTTTCTGCGACACCTACACCAATAAGTGAGGAAGCTAATGATGATAGTCATGAAACTTCAAATCAAGATACTACTGAACCTCATAGATCAACCAGAGTAAGATCCGCGCCAGAGTGGTACGGTAATCCTGTTCTGGAAATCATGCTACTAGATCATGATGAACCTACGAACTATGAAGAAGCGATGGTGAGCCCAGATTCCGCAAAGTGGCTTGAAGCCATGAAATCTGAGATGGGATCCATGTATGAGAACAAAGTATGGACTTTGGTTGACTTGCCCGAAGATCGGCAAGCAATTGAGAATAAATGGATCTTTAAGAAGAAGACTAACGCTGATGGTAATGTTACTGTCTACAAAGCTCGACTTGTCGCGAAAGGTTTTCGGCAAGTTCAAGGGATTGACTACGATGAGACCTTCTCACCCGTAGCGATGCTTAAGACCGTCCGAATCATGTTAGCAATTGCCGCATTTTATGATTATGAAATTTGGCAAATGGATGTCAAAACTGCATTCCTGAATGGATTTCTGGAAGAAGAGTTGTATATGATGCAACCAGAAGGTTTTGTCGATCCAAAAGGAGCTAACAAAGTGTGCAAGCTCCAGCGATCCATTTATGGACTGGTGCAAGCCTCTCGGAGTTGGAATAAACGCTTTGATAGTGTGATCAGAGCATTTGGTTTTATACAGACTTTCGGAGAAGCCTGTATTTACAAGAAAGTGAGTGGGAGCTCTGTAGCATTTCTAATATTATATGTGGATGACATATTACTAATTGGAAATGATATAGAATTTCTGGATAGCATAAAGAGATACTTGAATAAGAGTTTTTCAATGAAAGATCTCGGTGAAGCTGCTTACATATTAGGCATAAAGATCTATAGAGATAGATCAAAACGCTTAATTGGACTTTCACAAACAACATACCTTGACAAAATTTTGAAGAAGTTCAAAATGGATCAAGCAAAGAAAGGATTCATGCCTGTGTTACAAGGTGTGAAATTGAGTAAGACTTGCCCGGCCACTGCAGAAGATAGAGAGAATATGAAAGATGTTCCCTATGCATCAGCCATAGGATCTATCATGTATGCAATGCTGTGTACCAGACCCGATGTGTGCCTTGCTATAAGTCTAGCAGGGAGGTACCAAAGTAATCAAGGAGTGGATCACTGGACAGCGGTCAAGAACATCCTAAAATACCTGAAAAGGACTAAGGATATGTTTCTCGTATATGGAGGTGACAAAGAGCTCATCGTAAAAGGTTACGTTGATGCAAGCTTTGACACTGATCCGGACGATTCTAAATCGCAAACCGGATACGTGTTTACATTAAACGGTGGAGCTGTCAGTTGGTGCAGTTCTAAACAAAGCGTCGTAGCGGGATCTACATGTGAAGCGGAGTACATAGCTGCTTCGGAAGCAGCGAACAAAGGAGTCTGGATGAAGGAGTTCATATTTGATCTAGGTGTCATACCTAGTGCATCGGGTCCAATGAAAATCTTTTGTGACAATACTGGTGCAATTGCCTTGGCAAAGGAATCCAGATTTCACAAGAGAACCAAGCACATCAAGAGACGCTTCAATTCCATCCGGGATCTAGTCCAGGTGGGAGACATAGAGATTTGCAAGATACATACGGATCTGAATGTTGCAGACCCGTTGACTAAGCCTCTTCCACGAACAAAACATGATCAGCACCAAGGCTCCATGGGTGTTAAAATCATTACGGTGTAATCTAGATTATTGACTCTAGTGCAAGTGGGAGACTGAATGAAGGAAATATGCCCTAGAGGCAATAATAAAGTTATTATTTATTTCCTTATATCATGATAAATGTTTATTATTCATGCTAGAATTGTATTAACCGGAAACATAATACATGTGTGAATACATAGACAAACAAAGTGTCACTAGTATGCCTCTACTTGACTAGCTCGTTAATCAAAGATGGTTATGTTTCCTAACCATGAACAAGGTGTTGTTATTTGATTAACGAGGTCACATCATTAGTTGAATGATCTGATTGACATGACCCATTCCATTAGCTTAGCACCCGATCGTTTAGTATGTTGCTATTGCTTTTCTTCATGACTTATACA
This sequence comes from Triticum urartu, assembly GCF_003073215.2. Classification (NCBI taxonomy): domain Eukaryota; kingdom Viridiplantae; phylum Streptophyta; class Magnoliopsida; order Poales; family Poaceae; genus Triticum; species Triticum urartu. Next base: position 495,201,665 of record NC_053022.1, on the reverse strand, counting down.
TGTTCCTATGACTATGAGATTATGCAACTCCCGTTTACTGGAGGAACACTTTGTGTGCTACCAAACGTCACAACGTAACTGGGTGATTATAAATGAGCTCTCTACAGGTGTCTCCAAAGGTACATGTTGGGTTGGCGTATTTCGAGATTAGGTTTTGTCACTCCGATTGTCGGAGAGGTATCTCTGGGCCCTCTCGGTAATGCACATCACATAAGCCTTGCAAGCATTACAACTAATGAGTTAGTTGCGAGATGACTTATTACAAAACGAGTAAAGAGACTTGCCGGTAACGAGATTGAACTAGGTATTGAGATACCAGATCGAACCTCGGGCAAGTAACATACCGATGACAAAGGGAACAACGTATGTTGTTATGCGGTCTGACCGATAAAGATCTTCGTAGAATATGTAGGAGCCAATATAAGCATCCAGGTTCCGCTATTGGTTATTGACCGGAGACGTGTCTCGGTCATGTCTACATGTTCTCGAACCCGTAGGGTCCGCACGCTTAAGGTTTACGATGACAGTTATATTATGAGTTTATCATTTTGATGTACCGAAGGTTGTTCGGAGTCCCGGATGTGATCACGGACATGACGAGGAGTCTCGAAATGGTCGAGACAAAAGATTGATATATTGGAAGCCTATGTTTGGATATCGGAAGTGTTCCGGGTGAAATCGGGATTTTACCGGAGTACCGGGAAGGTTACCGGAACCCCCCGGGAGCTAATGGGCCATGATGGGCCTTAGTGGAAAAGAGAAGAGGCAGCCCTACATGGTGCGCGCTCCCCCTTCCCCTAGTCCTATTAGGACTAGGAGAGGTGGCCGGCCCCCTCCCTCTCTTTTCCCCCTCCGCAATCCTATTCCAACTAGGATTGGGGGGGATCCTACTCCCAGAGGGAGTAGGACTCTCCTGGCGCGCCACACCTTGGCCGGCCAGCCTCCCCCCTCTAGTCCTTTATATACTGAGGCAGAGGCACCCTAGAACACACAAGTTGATCCACGTGATCTATTCCTTAGCCGTGTGCGGTGCCCCCAGCCACCATATTCCTCGATAATACTGTAGCGGAGTTTAGGCGAAGCCCTGCTGCTGTAGTGCATCAAGATCGTCACCACGCCGTCATGCTGACGGAATCTCTTCCCCAACACTTTGCTGGATCGGAGTCCGAGGATCGTCATCGAGCTGAACGTGTGCTCGAACTCGGAGGTGCCGTAGTTTCGGTGCTTGATCGGTTGGATCGTGAAGACGTACGACTACTTCCTCTACGTTGTGTCAACGCTTCCGCAGTCGGTCTGCGTGGGTACGTAGACAACACACTCTCCCCTCTCGTTGCTATGCATCACATGATCTTGCGTGTGCGTAGGAAATTTTTTGAAATTACTACGAAACCCAACAGTGGTATCAGAGCCTAGGTTATTTATGTTGATGTTATATGCACGAGTAGAACACAAGTGAGTTGTGGGCGATATAAAAAAGTTATTTCGAGTGAAGATCGAGTTCCACTCGACGGATCATCCATGAAGATATTCAACGATAAATCCAATTCAGATAAGATCTAAAAGTCCCAGACCTCAGGCCAAAGTGATCGAGCCCTCAGCTTGACGGAGTTTAATGGTTACAAAATCCACTCGGCATTCCGAGGCAAATTTAAAGTGGAGCTTAAAAGTTTTTCACTCCTTAGGTGGAGGACTGGAAGGGGCGACGAACTTGTCCAAGTCGATCCCGTCTGCAATACGGGTGGCAGCAGCGATGAAAGTCTCCATGAAATCTTGAAAGTTGTGCTTCTTGGTATTGGCAACTTGGATGGCGGCCAGCTTCTCTTCTCGCGCCTCCTTGCAATGGACGCGGACCAGAGACAGAGCCACATCAGCGCCACACCGAGCAGAAGACCTCTTCCACTCCTGCACTCGGTCAGGGATTCCGTTAAGTCGAGTCATCAAAGACTCGAGATCGTTTTGGAGCGTAGCCTCTGGCCAAAGTGCCGGGTCGATCCGTGACATGGCAATCTTCAATCGAGCCAAGTAGTCCACGACGCCATCAATGCGAGATTCCAGTCGGAGCAGATTCATGGCAACTTCATCTTTCACGGGAGAGTTGATTGGATCCAAACCTGTTTCGATCCGCCTAGTCTCCTCTTCAAAGTTCTGGCAAAGCTCTGCATACACGATCCAAGGATAAGTCAATTTTCATAGACTGAGTCGACACAAAAAAAACCCAGTCGGAACTGAATGTGCACCTTCAAGCTTGATGTACAACTTCTTGGCGAGGCTCCTCAAGTAGCTCTCCAGGTCGTCCCTCCTGCGAGCGATGCTTTCCATCTTCTCGTTCAGGGTGAGGTTCTCCTTCTTCCAACGTGAACACTCTCTGTTGGCTTCATTCAGAGCGGTCTTCAGCTTGGTATTCTCTTCTTCTAAGTGGTCGACCGAAGCCAGCTTTTGTACGGCCAGAGTGGTCTTGTCATCAGCCTCCTTACGGGCAGCAGCCAAGTCCTGATCCTTCTTCGCCAGAGCTTCGTTCAGTTTTTCTGCGAAGAAATGATGATTGAATCGGAAATAGCAGAAGGATACTCAAGCCTAAAAACTAACCAGTCGACAAAGTCGTCTTACCTGTGGCGCCGTCTCTGACTTTCTGCAGCTCTGTTCTGGCCAGCTCCAGATCAAGGTTCAGTTGAATCTTCTGCTTCTCCAACTCAGTATAGCGAGCTACAAGTTCGTAGGATTTCTGTAAAAGAAAAATTAGTCGACAGACGTCCAAGATAAGTTGCTTCCGAGTAACCAAGAGACAATGACGACGTTTCTAAGACCACAGCCGAATCCAAAACATTCGACAGTAGTCTCGGGGACTACACCCAGTGGGTGCACTCAGTGTGCCCCCACCGGTTCGACCAAAAAAACAAAGAGAAAGAGAGAAAAAGTCGACTGCCCACAGTCGACCGGATACAGTTCCACTCGACCTGGCCCGACCAAACCGAGTGAAGAAATACAGCTACAGCAACACAATGTAAAGACTACAGTCGACTGCCAGCAGTCCACCGTAGTCTCGGGGACTACACCCAGTGGGTGCACTTAGCGTGCCCCCACTCGTCCAAGGATTGGCAGACACACCCAATGGGTGTACAGATACAGATACAAAAGATGTTCGGAAAAGAGACTCTTCAAACAGCATATCATAACAGACCAAGTGTTGAGTCGACTGACCTGGACGTTGCTCTGAAGAGCCGAACTTGCGTCATAGGCTGCTTGGCTGGCCTCCCGAGCCATCTTCACTTGCTCCATCATGATCCCCGCCTGGCGTATAGCCTCCTTTGCAGCAGCCGCTTGGTCCTTAGGGACGGGGTACGCAGCAAAAAGCGAAGGTGGATCCGCAGTCGACGCCGAAGGCCGCACGCTCGTCAGAGGAATGGCGAAAGTCACAGAAGCCCGAGTGGTGTCACCACCATCCCGAGCCATGGCCTCAGATGCCGGAGCAGGTTGGGGGGGTCTTGTCAGCCGACGACCTCTTGTTCCTCCTCATTCTCAGCGGTTCGTTGTCGTCGTCATCCGGAAGGTCGATAACATGAGGAGGGGCTGCAAGAGAAACATTCAATCGACCGGAGTTGCAATAAAAGATCAGTCGACTCAAAGCAGAACGTCAGTAATCGTACCAGGGTTGGAGGTAACAGCATCCTCCATCTCTTGGTCGTCGTCCTTGGCGGAGACCTCAGAAGTAGTAGCGCTGCAAATCTCGAAAGTCAGTCAGTTGGCTCAATGAATCGACCAAGGATCTGTCCATGGTCGACGAAGGAAAGCAAGTTTTATTATTACCCGGAAATGGTAGGGACAACTATCTTCATCTTGGGCAGAGCCTTGGGCGGCTTGGACAGCGTCGTGCGTGGGTGCTTGGGAACCTTCCCAGTCGGCGTAGGAGAAGAGGTCCGAGGGCGTTTCGACAACTGCCCAACAGAAGCAGTCGCCTTGCCACGTTCCCGCGCCGGGTCGTGTGTGTGCTTGGACCGCCCCTCTGGGCGAGGGGGTTCGACCTCCTCCTCCTCCTCTTCGCTGGAGTCGATGTTGTCGTCTCCCTCTCCTTCACCGTCGGACTCCCACTCGCCTTGGTCGTCCCCGCTCTCACCTCCGCTCGCCTCCCCTTCCTCAGTTGGCTCCTGAGCCCCGTTGGGCGTCGAGTACATCTCGGTGGTCGCCTGGAAAGCAATAGACAAGACGAAAGTCAATCGACCAACTCAAAGAAGACCAATGCAGAAAACAAGATTTCAGTCGGGAGCATAAAGACATACCTGGTCCACTTCATACGAGTTGTCGAGTGGAGTTACCCTCCTGGCTCCTCGGGGGTTGTCTTTGTTCCCTGTGATGCTCGACAGCCACCCCTCCAGCATCTCATCGGTGACCTCCTCCGGGTGGATCCGAGTGGTGTCATCGAGACCCGAGTACAACCACATCGGGTGGTCATGGGTCTGGAGCGGTTGGATGCGCCTCTGGAGGAAGACCTCCAGCAGGTCCATCCCAGTCACACCCTCACGGACAAGCTCGACCACTCGACCGGCCAACACTTTGACTTGGGCCCTTTCCTCCGGCATCACTTTCAGAGAAGCGGGTTTTTCAGCTCGGTCGAGGGAGAAAGGAGGAAGACCAGTCGACTGTCCTGGGGTCGCCTGGTCCTGACAGTAGAACCAGGTCGCCTGCCAACCACAGACCGACTCCGGGAAAGTAATGGATGGAAAACAGCTCTTCCCCCTCGTCTGGATCGCCAAGCCCCCGCACAACTGGATCACCTGCGTCCTCTCGTCACTCGACTTGGCCTTCTTGACCGATTGAGAACGGCAGGTAAAGATGTGCTTGAAAAGTCCCCAATGGGGGCGGCAACCCAAGAAAGCCTCACACATGGAAATGAAAGCGGCAAGGTATACAATGGAGTTGGGAGTAAAGTGGTGGAGCTGCGCTCCGAAGAAGTTCAAGAAGCTTCGGAAAAAAGGATGGGGCGGCAGAGAAAACCCTCGGGCAATGTGGGTGGCTAGGAGCACGCACTCACCGTCGCGGGGTTGAGGTTCGATCTCTCCCCCCGGAAGACATGCGGCTTCGTGGGGAATGACTCCCCCCTCGACCATGTCGTCGAGATCCTCTTGCCAGAGCACCGATGGCATCCAGTCGCCCTGGATCCAACCTTTGGGCAGAGCGGTCCTAGAGGAAGATCCGCCCCGAGCAGACCTCTTCCCTTTCCCCGCCGCCGCCACCTTCTTCGCGCGCTCCAGAGCAGTCGTCTTGCCCTTCACCATCGTCGCTGGCAAAATCTCGAACGGGCTTGCGGCGCTAGGGTGAGAATGGAGGTGGCGGAAGGACTTGCGAAGGGAGAGAAGAAGAAGAAAGCAGAAGGGAGCGCACTGTTTGGAAACCCCGATCCGGCAACTTATAAGGGGCCGCTTCGGAGTGGCTGACTGGTAGGCCCAGGCTATCCAGTCAAATCCCGCAGCAGACGCGCGCGCAGTACGTGGCGAAAAAGGCGACGCGGGGATCGAGGAGCTTCTGCTTTATCGCTTCCGATTACTACGGCCGCTCCCGTCCCGCGCGCTTCCCAAAATCCGAATCCTGCGACATCCGCGGGCCACAGAACAACTTGTCAAAATAGGAGACCCCGATCGCGCCGACGCTCAGTATGTCACAAGTAAAGAAATTCACTCGACGATAGGCCTGGAATGGATCAAGGCGACTGAAAGAGGTTGATAACGTCATCCGTGACGATTGGCCCAAAACGAGGCACTCGTGTAGCCCAAAGAACCAGTCGGGAAGATCCCCAACTCTTTCCCCACTCTAACCTCGATCCATTCAGGGGCTAATGATGAAACTATGTGAAGGAAATATGCCCTAGAGGCAATAATAAAGTTATTATTTATTTCCTTATAATCATGATAAATGTTTATTATTCATGCTAGAATTGTATTAACCGGAAACATAATACATGTGTGAATACATAGACAAACAAAGTGTCACTAGTATGCCTCTACTTGACTAGCTCGTTAATCAAAGATGGTTATGTTTCCTAACCATGAGCAATGAGTTGTTATTTGATTAACGGGATCACATCATTAAGAGAATGATCTGATTGACATGACCCATTCCATTAGCTTAGCACCCGATCGTTTAGTATGTTGCTATTGCTTTCTTCATGACTTATACATGTTCCTATAACTATGAGATTATGCAACTCCCGTTTACTGGAGGAACACTTTGGGTACTACCAAACGTCACAACGTAACTGGGTGATTATAAAGGAGTACTACAGGTGTCTCCAAAGGTACATGTTGGGTTGGCGTACTTCGAGATTAGGTTTTGTCACTCCGATTGTCGGAGAGGTATCTTTGGGCCCTCTCGGTAATGCACATCACATAAGCCTTGCAAGCATTGCAACTAATGAGTTAGTTGCGAGATGATGTATTACAGAACGAGTAAAGAGACTTGTCGGTAACGAGATTGAACTAGGTATTGGATACCGATGATCGAATCTCGGGCAAGTAACATACCGATGACAAAGGGAACAACGTATGTTGTTATGTGGTCTGACCGATAAAGATCTTCGTAGAATATGTAGGAGCCAATATGGGCATCCAGGTCCTGCTGTTGGTTATTGACCGGAGACGTGTCTCGGTCATGTCTACATTGTTCTCGAACCCGTAGGGTCCGCACGCTTAAGGTTACGATGACAGTTATATTATGAGTTTATGCATTTTGATGTACCGAAGGTTGTTCGGAGTCCCGGATATGATCACGGACATGACGAGGAGTCTCGAAATGGTCGAGACGTAAAGATTGATATATTGGAAGCCTATGTTTGGATATCGGAAGTGTTCCGGGTGAAATCGGGATTTTACCGGAGTACCGGGAAGGTTACCGGAACCCCCCGGGAGCTAAATGGGCCATGATGGGCCTTAGTGGAAAAGAGAAGAGGCAGCCCTACATGGGCTGCGCGCCTCCCCCTTCCCCTAGTCCTATTAGGACTAGGAGAGGTGGCCGGCCCCCCTCTCTCTTTTCCCCCTCCGCGAATCCTATTCCAACTAGGATTGGGGGGGGGATCCTACTCCCAGAGGGAGTAGGACTCTCCTGGCGCGCCACACCTTGGCCGGCCAGCCTCCCCCCTCTAGTCCTTTATATACTGAGGCAGAGGCACCCTAGAACACACAAGTTGATCCACGTGATCTATTCCTTAGCCGTGTGCGGTGCCCCCAGCCACCATATTCCTCGATAATACTGTAGCGGAGTTTAGGCGAAGCCCTGCTGCTGTAGTGCATCAAGATCGTCACCACGCCGTCGTGCTGACGGAATTCTTCCCCGACACTTTGCTGGATCGGAGTCCGAGGATCGTCATCGAGCTGAACGTGTGCTCGAACTCGGAGGTGCCGTAGTTTCGGTGCTTGATCGGTTGGATCGCGAAGACGTACGACTACTTCCTCTACGTTGTGTCAACGCTTCCGCAGTCGGTCTGCGTGGGTACGTAGACAGCACTCTCCCCTCTCGTTGCTATGCATCACCATGATCTTGCGTGTGCGTAGGAAATTTTTTGAAATTACTATGAAACCCAACAGTGGTATCAGAGCCTAGGTTATTTATGTTGATGTTATATGCACGAGTAGAACACAAGTGAGTTGTGGGCGATATAAGTCATACTGCCTACCAGCATGTCATACTTTGGTTCGGCGGTATTGTTGGACGAGACGACCCGGACCAACATTACGCGTACGCTTACGCGAGACCGATTCCCCCGACGTGCTTTGCACACAGGTGGCTTGCGGGCGACTGTCTCTCCAACTTTAGTTGAACCAAGTGTGGCTACACCCGGTCCTTGCGAAGGTTAAAACGGAGTCTATTTGACAAACTATCGTTGTGGTTTTGATGCGTAGGTGAGATTGATTCTTGCTTAAGCCCGTAGCAGCCATGTAAAACTTGCAACAACAAAGTAGAGGACGTCTAACTTGTTTTTGCAGGGCATGTTGTGATGTGATATGGTCAAGACATGATGCTGAATTTTATTGTATGAGATGATCATGTTTTGTAACCGAGTTATCGGCAACTGGCAGGAGCCTTATGGTTGTCGTTTTATTGTATGCAATGCAATCGCGATGTAATGCTTTACTTTATTACTAAGCGATAGTGATAGTCGTGGAAGCATAAGATTACCCTGGTCTCTCGATGGTCCTGACAACCATGTCAAGTTCAAGCACATCGCATGTCGAACTCGACGAGCACGAGCAACCTCCGCTGCCGCTGATGGTTTATCCCTACTGCAACAACGACATGGTGCAGTGGTGGGTCTCTCGTACAATTTCTAACCCAGGGAATCACTTCTACAAGTGCCAGCGTGAATGGGTAAGTCTATCGCACATACATCTATAATTTCAGCCCTATCTAGCACAACTGAATTTGATCTTTCCCTCTGTCTGTTATTGTAGTCTGGCAAATGCAACTTCAGGCCTTCTTTGGTTTGGACGAATTTTGTAGGATTTTCATAGGATATGATTTCTATAGAAAAAATTCCTTCAGAGCTCTTTGGTTTGTAGGAATGAAATCCTATTCCTATGGAGGAATTCTTCCTATCCTCCACATTTCATAGAAAAATAAACATTAGCCTAGACTCAATGAAAAAAATCCTATAATGTGAATCAAAGGGCATCTTCTTTTCTATTCCTATGCATAGGATCTGAGATGCATGTCATCTCATTTTCTATAACTTTCCTATTTCTATGATTTTCCAATCCTATGAACCAAAAAAGGCCTGAAAATGGGAGAAATACTACGTCAACGTTATCCGTGCAAAGTGGCCCAGGATGTTCACCATCCCAAATTGCACACAGAGGAAATTTCACCGTATCATCGTCGGGCTTCTAGTCCTCAACCTGCTTGCTTTGCTCTACGTTGTCTCAAAGGTCGCCTGAGCAGTGTGATGCTGCTGCCGAGACGCCAATGCTACTGCACCATCCTGTGTCCGCATGTCCTAGACATGGATTATCAACTATTATGTATTTTTTTTATTCCAAAGCACGTGACCTCGTTGCTACGTGTTGAGAAACTTGTACGACCTACTATTAGTGTCAATCTTAAATATGTTTATGTGAAATTGTGAATCTTTGGACGAATCAAATTATTAATTACGGGCCTTCAATTTGTACCGTGCATTTCGCCCGGCGACATGTCATAATGCGCCGTACAAGTTTATTATTACTGCCACATCTACCTTAGCACCCACATTTTCACACACCAAAGTTTACTTGTACATTGTCATACACCTATAATCAATGGGACGTGCAAAAGTCGTCCCTGAAGTCTTTGTTTTGGAAACTTTACATGCGAATTAACACTATGGGCCCACCACACTACCATATATTGAATGACAATGGATAGGTACGAACTGTTCTGGTGTGCGCGTCGGTCAGGTATTCACAAATAAGAAATCATTTCATCAAAAGGTGCACGCATCCCAAGTAAGCACGGGAGCGAAGGCGGTTTCAGCGTGCTGCGTCGCCGAGTGCTCCTAATTCGCTTCCAGTCGTCAACATGTTACTATCAAAGATCTCAGATAAATCCCCACTAACATTTTACCTCTCTAGCCAACAATAACCCAAGACCGCACACCTATTTCCTTGCGGGAAACAGGCATAACTACACCGCTCTCACATCCAATGCCCCGCCAAATTGACCAAACCAACCAAATCGAAGCGCTCCCAAGTGTGAAAAGAACCCACCAAGTCTAGAGTCAATCCAACCACGTTTGAGCCTCGAAGAAACAAGTCTGGTGAAAATCAACAATGAGCCACTAATCTAGACAGAGCTTCTCCTCCTCTCTTCTCTCCTCCCACAAAGAGCCATCTCAGCCACTGATTTAACCAAGATCAACAACAGTCCACAAACGCCGCACTTGTGGCCCGAGTCAAGCTGCCATCTCACCACGACGTGGAGAGATCAGCCCAACACATCCCGAGCCACATGCCGCCATTAACTCTGAAGACGCAAGGTTTGACAAACAAGGACCACTGACCACGTGACTGCTCCGCGCCACTGTACACGCCACTCCATGCTTCTTTGGTTGGCCCATCAGGCAGGCAGCACCCACCATCGTCGGAAATCTCCCACAAAATATCTCAAACAAAAACAAAACTTGCACGAAATCCTCCATAATTCACACTCAGTCCAGAGCAAGCCATCAGAAGCTAGCACACCGACAAAACAGGGCAGATAACCCATCAGGCACCTAGTTTACAGGTGGCCCGCTCTTCTCCGGATGATGAGAAGGACGCCCTATCCATCGGCCAAACCCTCAATCCCCATCACCTAAATAAAAAGATCCCCCCAAAAGATCAGAAGCTTTGCATGCTTCCAACCCATAACAAACTTCGCTTTGCTGGTGTGGTGGGATCCGAAACTAAACTATTTCCTCTTGGAGATTTGCGCCTGGATGAGATAAAAAATCCTCCTGCTATTTTTCTTGACGATGAAGGAAAAGGAGAGGGACGATAACCTCTAGGGACCAGGGAGTAAAGTATCCACCAGTCAAGCTAACCTGCCCTGCAACTTCCGTCCTGTTCTTCTCTGGCCTACCTCCTCCAGCAAGGGAGGACTGGGAGCAGGAGCAGGGGGGCCGCCTCCACTCCATCCAATCCGATCCAATCCGATCCACGGGAGAAAGGCCAAAGGTCAGCGACTTCTTTCTTTTCTTGATTGATGCTTGGTTTCGAGCAAAAAGATGGTTTTTTTGGGGTTGCTAATCCGGCCCGGCGTGCTCCAAATCAAGAACACGGTGGAGCCTGTTCCGTGCCCCCTCCCGTCGAATCGAATAATATAATATCGTTCCGTTGCGAAGGGATCGATCAGGGTGCGTGTTCGTTCGGGGATTTATGCGGGGATTTGTGTAGGCTGGGATCGACGGCGGGTCTCGCCGCTGAATTTGTTTCCGGCGCAGCCCGATGTTGTGTGAATCTTGAGAAGTGTCCGAGTTGGTCCCTTGTTTTCGCTCTTCTTTTAGGGGGGAATAATAGTATCCTGTTCCCCGTAGAATGGAATCGGCACCTCATTCTTGGGCTGGGAATCCAGGCTCTTGATCTCCGCCTCCCCTTCTCGGAGATCTCGGTGTCGCCTCGGCTTCAGTCGGGTATTCTCTTTAGGAATTATTATTAGGACTGTCTGCCACTCCTGTTCCTGAAGAATCAGAAAAATTAGAGCTAACTTTGTGTTAGATGCAAGACCTGGCTTTGTTCTTCTCCTTGTTCTTGTTCGCCATGCTGATCTCCTGTGAGATATGCCTGATTGCCATTGCTGTGTGGAATTTAGTCACACATGGACACCATGCTTCTCATGTTGTTCCACTTGTTCTTGATAAAATTGTTCCTGATATGCTGCACTTATTCTCATGGATTGCGAATTATATCATGTGTGGTTGTTTTCTTGGGGATTTATGCAGATTATTACCCTTCAACTAACTCATTGTGCACGGTTCACAGATTTGACTTCTGCTCGTGTGCTACGCTTGATCGACCGAAGGATTGGCGATATGGCAGAAGCTGACATCACGCGGTACTGGTGCCATGAATGTCAGCAGGCCGTCGAGGAGGCCATGGTGGAGGAGCTCAAGTGTCCGTTGTGTGATGGTGGGTTCGTCGAAGAGATGACCCTTGAGCAGGTTGAGGCATTGGTAAGTCAGCTATCAGAGCAAGGGCCAACTCAGTGGGACCCTCTGGACAACCCTTTTGAGCAGGCAGGATCGCCGGGGGACAGCGATGATGAAGATAATAGCGATATAGGCCGTGAGTTTGAGGGTTTCATCAGAAGGCATCGACGGGCATCGGCGCTGCGCCGTGTGCTTGACAGCATCCATGATGACCTTAGAGATGACAGGGAAAGGGACAACTCCGTTCTGATCAGTGCTTTCAACCAGGCCCTCGCTCTACAAGGTGCAGCGCTTGACCCTGACGAGGACCGAGGTGACAATGGTAACTCAAATAATGATGATGGTTTGCTAGACGAGTATGTCCTCGGGGCAGGGCTTAGTCTGCTTCTTCAACATTTGGCTGAGAATGACCCAAGCCGGTATGGTACTCCTCCAACGAAGAAAGAAGCAGTCGAAGCCCTGCCCACGGTCAAAATCGAAGAGGTTGTCAGCTGTTCAGTCTGTCTTGATGATCTTGATATAGGGTCCCAGGCTAAGCAGTTGCCTTGTGAACATAAGTTCCACTCACCATGTATCCTGCCATGGCTTGAACTCCATAGTTCCTGCCCAGTTTGCCGGTTTGAGCTGCCATCTGATGAGACAAAAGACTTGAGCGAGCCTAGCAACGTTGATCGAATAGAGAACAGCCATGAGGAGGCAAGAGCTGATGGCCCTGGAAACAATGGTGAGGACAGTAACACAAACGACAGGGAGGACAGTAACAGACCTTGGGCCCTTGTTCCTTGGTTTAATGGCCTATTCTCGACACCTGAGCCGCAAACTGTCAGAGCTACTTTGACTGATCAGCAGCTGCCTCCTGCTTCTGGAACCAACCCAAATGCAGGTCATAGTTGATCTTCTCCAGTGTTGTGAATAATGATCATACATCTGAGGATAGTGATGCAACTTTGTCAGTAGAACTCTTCTTTCCATCTTGTCGGTCATCTATCTGGATGAACAGGGTACAAAGTTTGTGGCTGCTTTGACATATGATTTGCGCTCATTTCACTTTGTTTCAGTGTTATGGCTAAGTCAACCCTATGTCTTACTACACTAATTTCTTTCTTTCCTCTTTGGCGCTGCGAATGATGCATTCATAATCCTTGATATATTGAGGTACTACTAGTCTTATTTCACTTGTAAACATCGACCAGAAAGCAACCTTGTTAAAACGTCCCTTTACGCTTTATGTAGTGGTTGGCCTTCTTACCTTCCACGCCTCTAGAAGCTTCTACGAAGCTATGCTTCCGGTAGCTTGCCTGCCAAGCCCCCTATAGGCGAACGGCCGAAGGATGGTCGAAAAGATTATGAGTAGAGTCTGTAGGGAAGTCAAGCTAATGCTTGTGCATAAAGTTGGTACAGGTATTGTTGCCCAAAAGTATACATCTGTTTGAAGACAACTCAAGCTAATGTTGTGCATAAAGTTAGGTATTGTTGCCCAAAATTATACATCTGGTTGGGAAAAGAAACGACTTTTAACAGTGCGTCGCTTCGATGCAATTCCTCTTGACAGGTAGCTACTTTCTATCATGCCTAAATTCCCCTCTCCTGCTGTTACCAAAATGGTTTGCTATGGACATGCTATCACCTTCGGTATAGTCCTTTGAACAGTTCACGTTTCATTTGTTTTCGGTTTAACTAAATGGTCCTATCAACCTTGTGGTGTTAATTTGATTAAACCTTTTGAATGATTGAGGTTTCATTTGTTTTTGGTTTAAAGAAATGTCCTATTCCTCTGCTTAACTGTCACAGTTGTTTGCTCCAAGTTGATCGCTGCCCCTTGTCTTAAGCCCACATTATTGCCCATTTGTTTAGTGGATGCCATGGGATTGAAATGATGCGATATCTAAGATAATCGCATCTAAATCTAAACCAGTCTGTTCATCTTTTGTCAAGCAGCAAATGCTCGGTTCCTCGGGACCGTGGCGGCATCGGAGAAAACTAATGGCGAGCTTAGTGGCCGTGGGATTTATGCTTGCCTTTGCATTATGCATCCGATTATTATTCCTGAAATTTTAAGAGGTGCTTACAAGCATAAGCTTTGAAATGAATTCCTTGTTGTGATACTAATCAATGGTTGTCTAGTGGCATTCGATTCTTGAGTGCCGCCAGACTGCCAGGTTTACAGAAATCAGCTAAATTACTCCACCAGTGAATGTTCTTTAATAATTGATTGTGTTACTGCTGATCATATTCTCTTGGTTCAACAAAATGATTGATGTTCAACATTTATTTTTTCCTCCTTCGGATCAAGGAGATTACGGCTCACGATTTCATTCACATGAAACCGCACAAACCGGCAGCACATTGAGCAACACCCCAAATATCTAGCTGGAGCACATTAGGAAAACAAATGATCAATACTTTCTTCCCTATCACAAGATCTACACTCGCTGTTATTCCCTTTTCACCCCCTCCTGATCAGAACATCCTTAGTCAAATACTACTCCCTCCGTTTACAAATACTCTATACGAGATGTTCTAAGTTTTTTCTAAACCAAATATATATAGACATGTTTTAGTGTGTATGTTCACCCATTTCAGTCCGTATGTAGTCCCTATTGAAATATCCTAATCATCTTATACTCCTGTTTGTGAACAGAGGGAGCACTATTAATCTAAGAGGAGCTCTAACTGGCCACATCTTCCTGCTTGGCCATTTAGCTTGGCTAGGGATTACACTGAAGAAGCACCAGACTTGCTACCTAACCATTTACTCTTTTTTTTTGACGAAAAGGCTGAGAGCAGCTTTTCACTGATATACGGGGGGGTTAAGAGGAGAATAGTTACAAGCGATGTACAGATCCAACATGCAACACTGGCCAACTCCTACACCAGTACTAGCCCTGATCTAGCGCAATTCCTTAGTCGGGTTCCCTGGGCCTGTTCAGCAAGGAGCTGGCATTGCCTCGGCCAGCAGCACGCCACACGTTTGCCTCCTCAATCATCCTGTCGACTAGTGCGTGTGTCGATGATTGCTGGTTCCGGAAGATTCTAGCGTTGCGTTCATTCCAAGTTGACCACCAGACTAATTGTACCAAGGCACTCCACTTCTTGCTTTGCCCCGCTGGACGCCTAGAGATTGTGCGCTCAGCCCATTGTGACAGGGATTCTGTGCCTGGGCATGGGGCGAGCTCCTGAGGTAGACTGCACCGGCGGAGGACGGCATGCCAAATCTGCAGCGTGAACGGGCATGTAGCCAGCAGGTGAATGGCATCTTCCATTGGTCCGTCACAGAACAAGCAGGTTGCATTATGTGGCCAGCCCTTCTTGGCTAGCACGTCGGCAGTGTTGCAACGTCCAAGCATTGCCAACCACGCAAACAGTTTACACTTGCCAGGCACGTCTGTGTTTCAGATAAAGTCAGCGAAGCCACTCCTGGTGCATCCTTCAAACTGGATCAGGTATGCCGACCGGGCCGTGTATATCCCGTCGGAGGTCCATCTCCACCGCACCTGGTCATGCGCCGTCGATAGGACAGTGCCGCTTATCCCTTCCCATAGTGCCAAGAACTCTCTGGTTGCCTGTAGCGATAGGTGTTGCTTGAGGTGTCTCATCCATCTGCCTTCCACAAGCGCTTGGGCGACCGTTAAGTTCTTCCTAGTGCAATGCTTGAACAGCACCGGGAAAGCATGTTGGAGGCAGATACCTTTGAACCATGGTTCCTTCCAGAAGAGTATCCGCTCACCATTGCCAAGCTGGAAGTCGACCGAGGCATTGAAAAGGGCTATGACAGTGCGGTCAATTGGTAGTTGTAGCCCGTCCCAAGCCTTGTTGCCATCGGTCCAGGAGCGCCAGAGCCATCTCATCCGCAATGCCCTACTATGTGCCAGCACGTTGGTGATGCCGAGCCCGCCGAGCTCCTTAGGCCTACAAACAGTTCTCCAGCTGACCAAACACTTGCCCCCCGATGTCGCCTCGGTGCCCTCCCAGAGAAAACCACGCCGCACCCTGTCAATCAGCTTCGCAAGCCAAGTTGGCATGATCAACGCGATCATCTGGAAGATCGGCATGGCCGAGAGCACCGTTTTGACCAGGTCCAATCTCCCGTCCATGGTAAGCAAGGCCATCTTCCATCCCTTCATTCTGCAAACTAGCTTGTCACATATTGGTTGGAGGTCATTCTTCTTCAGCTTTGAATCTGTCAGGGGCATGCCGAGGTAGGTGCACGGAAAATGCTTGATCGGGCAGTTCAAGTCTTGAAGCAACTCCTGCAGGTCCATCCCCTCGCAGCAGATGGGCGATACGGATGACTTTGCGAGGTTCGTGTGCAAGCCCGTGGCATCGCCGAACAGCCCTAAGACCTGGCTTACGGCAACAATCTCACGCCGGCAAGGGTTGATGAACAGCACTGCGTCGTCTGCGTATAGAGATGTCCGGAATGGCAATATTTGGTCTCCCATAGGGCCTAGAATTCCCAGGTTCGCTGCCTTGTCAATTAGAGTTGCTAGGCAGTCCATCACCAAAACGAACAACAGTGGGGAAAGAGGATCGCCCCGCCTGAGGCCCTTCATAAGATCAATCCTTTCGGAGAGCTCACCGTTGACAAAGATTCTCGTGGATGCTGTACTGAGGAGCGCAGCCAGGCAGTTGGTGAACACTCTCCCAAAACCCCTTGCGGTTAGCAGCTCAAGTAGGAACTCCCAGGATACCGTGTCGAAAGCACGTTGGATGTCAAGTTTCAGCATTAGGGCAGGCGTTTTGGATCGCCGAAAGGCCTTGGCCAGGCCGCTGACAAAGCAGAAGTTGTCTTGGATGGCCCTACCTCTGATGAATGCGTTCTGACAAGGTCCAACCAGATCATTCATCCTTCTCTGAAGCCTTGGCGCCAAGATTTTGGTGACCAGCTTGGCGAAGCTACAAACCAGACTGATCGGCCTGTAGTCCTTCATGGTGGCGGCGTCAGCACTCTTTGCAAGGAGGATCGTGGTAGCTTGGTTCAGGCGGCGGAGGTGGGTCGTCGTGGTGGTCTGTACTGCCCTGATGGCTGTAGTTAGGTCAGCCTTGATGATGTGCCAGCAGCGTTTGTAAAATAGCCCCGTGAACCCATCGGGTCCAGGAGCTCTATTGTCGTCCAGCTCCGCTATGTTGGCAAGGATTTCCTCTTCGGTGATGGGCGCATCCATGTTACCCAGCTCAATCCATTCATAATTGAGCCCCTGTAAGTTCAGCCTCCTTGGCCTTGGTTGCTTGGCCCCGAAGATAGGCTCGAAGAAGGAGTGGAAGGCCTTCACATTGGTTTCCTGATCGGTGACTGTAACCCCGTCCACCTGTAGCTTGGGGATGAAGTTTTTGCATCTCCGCGCCGTAGCTTTGGCACGGAAGAAGTTAGCTCCTACATCCCCTTCCTTTATCCCCCTGACCCTCGATTTCTGCCGCCAGATAGCCCTGTCCAGCACGGCATATCCGAGTCGCTGCATCTTCATGTTGGCCCTGAACTGTCTCTCGTCTGCCGTGAGGGGCCTCTGGTCCATAGCCCTGTCGAGCTGCGCAATGATCTCACTCGTGATGGCCCCCTTGAGCTTGATGTTGTTGCAGAACTTGGCCTGCCAGCGTTGGAGTGCATTGGCCGTGGCCTTGAGCCTGCCGGTGAACTGGCCGACGGGGTCACCGGCCGTAGGCCCCCCTGCCAAGCGTCACAGACCACCTCCTTGAACCCCTCCAATTTGGTCCAATGGTTTTGGAATCTGAAGCATCGCGCCTGCCGAAAAGCTATCTCACAATTGAGCAATAAAGGGCAGTGGTCCGAGATCTCCGAGGATAGAGCATGCAACATGCAGTCGGGCAGCAGCTCCTCGAATGCTCCATTGATGAGTATACGGTCTAGCTTCACCATTGTTGCTTGATCTTGCTCGCTACTCCATGTGTACCTACGACCATGTAGGTATAGGTCCTTCAGTTGCAACTCGTTAATGAACCTCCTAAATGCTGTGATGCATCGACGGTTGATCCGGGAGTTGTTCTTGTCAGCTGCCCGCGTGATGAGGTTGAAGTCTCCGACTAAGGCTAGGGCAACCCCAGCTGATAGCGAGTTCTGCACCGTATGCCTGAGCTCTTGAAGAAACTGCACCTTCTCGTCCCAGTTCTGCGGGCCATATACACCGATGATCCCCAGTTGCTCTCCCTTGGCGTTGCACCCCATCATAGCCACGGCGTGTGTGAGAATGGTGACACCGGGCAGGGAGTAGTGGTTTCCTTTCCATGCTAGCAGCACGCCCCCTCTGGTGCCCTCAGCGGGTAGGTATGCAAACTCCGAGAACTCATTGCCACATCACTGTGCCACCATAGCTCTATCGATGAATGATAGCTTCGTTTCTTGCAAACAAACTAGGGATACATTGTTGCGATACACCACCTCCTTAACCACAGCTCTCCTAGCTGGGTTGTTCAAACCCCTGACGTTCCAAACTAACTAGTTGTCTTCCATAAGGGAACGAGATCGACTAACATCCGACACAGCAGCCTAAGACGACGCCGGAGCCAGCGACGCTGCATTCTTGCCCGCTCTGACCAGCGCGGAGAGTGCCTCTATCTGGACAGGCGATAGGGGCTCGTCGAAGATCCTCTAGTATTCGGCAAGGCGTAGCTCCACCGCCTCGCCGCGCTCCGGGATGGCGAGCCCGTGCTTGGACATGACAAGGTGACGTGCCTGTGCCATGACGTTCCCTTGAGCCGCAGGGAAGAGGTTCTTCTTGCAGCTCAGGCGGTAGCTGCGCCTCGTGGCCGTTGCCGGCGTCCTCGCCGAGCGGCGTGGACGTCCACACGGTGCTTTTGGAGCCTGGAGGACGACCGGTTCGATGGGGGCAGCCACCAGGTCGAGGAAGAGCTCGGTGGCCTGCTCGTGGGTGATGGGGAAGGCAAGCACCCCACCGACAGCCCCACCAGGGCCCACCGCCTCGGCCCCACCCTGTGTGGGACCCCCCTCTTCAGCAGCGCTGGCGTGGGCATGCAGATGCGCAGACAGCGGTCCATCCACCAAGGTCGGCGCGCCATGCAGAGTAGCGTCCAGGAGGCCAGCGCTAGCGTGGGCATGCATGGGCTTGGTCAGCGGTCCATCTAGCACGGTCGTCGCGCCATGCAGGGCAGCGGACAGGAGGCCGTCCTTGGTGGGCCTCGAGCCGCTCGCCCGACCACCCGACAGCGGCCCCACCGCGGTGGACACGCAGGGGGGCACTGCAGCCTGCAGATCCGATGCCGCAGGGGTGCAGGCTGCCGCAGTTACCATTGGCGGGGAAGTGGTGGCCCGCACCCCGCTGTCGGCTGCCACCCCAGGCGACAGGGACAGATGGCCCATGCCCACCAGGGACAGGGCCCCGCCCGTGTCCGCACGCACCAGCGGTTGGACCACCGAGGCCGGGGCCGGCAGCACCGGGGACCCCACGCATGGGGCGCGCGACATGACGTCCGCATGCAACGTAGCCGGCTCGGCCACCGCCCCCTCCTCGGTGGGAGCTGTCGCCGAGATGGGAGCTGTCGCCGGAGCCCTCATCGGTGTCCACCGGCACGAAGACGGGAGAGGATAGCTCGCGGACGGCCTTGCCATAGATCTCTTCGGGCTGCAACACACCGAGCACCCGCCGGTAGTGGCCGGAGTAGGGGCGACCATTCCGGCGGCGGCCCCTCCTTTCAGCCAGCGAGAGGCCGAAACCTGTTCGGGTCCTGGTGACGTCGTCGGGCACCCTGTGCTCCCACGGGTGCGGCAGGTCTTCGGGCGGCGGCGCATCGTCGTCTTCATCGCCCCCATCACGCCGGACCGCGTACTCCGGGCGGGGAGGATAGTAGGTGACGGAGTCGACGTGGACGAGCACCGGGTAGTGAAGCTTGCTGGGGAGGTGCTTGGTGCAGGCGCAGTTCTCCTCCTCCTCCCCATCGAGCCTAAAGCCAGGCGGGAGAGAGACATGCGCCAGCGGGTCGGAGCAGCGGGTGCGTGGCCGGACGGTGAGCACCGTCTCCGTCGGCACCTCGTCGGGGTCGCCCACCCAGGCCCGGGCGATGAAGTAGGACATGTCGAGCTTGTCGAGGGATTCAATGGCCACCTGGTAGAAGAGGCATTCGGGGAGCAGGTCTTGGGCGGTGTTGAGGCTGAACTCGTGCGGCGGGATGCCCTGGATGAAGAGCCGCACGCTGTACCAGCACTTGACGGATGTCGCGAAGGTCAGCCGGTTCCACCGACGGATCAGCAGGGGCGTGCCGTGGGCGTGCACCATATCATGGCCACGCACCAGGTCGAACCACCGGCGATGAGCAAAGCGCACGAAGAACGAGCCCGGCTGCATCAGGGAGACCTGAAGGCCGTTGGTGGGCACATCAGGGAACTCGGCGCGAACCGCCGCCGCGACGTCCGCGGGCACCAACGCTGGCGAGGCCACGGCGGTGAACACGAGGGCAGACTCGCGCAGCCGCGTCTCCTCGTCCAGCGCCTCCTGGGTCTCCTCGATCAGGCACACCGTCTTGCGGCAGCGGCGGTTCCCCCTCGCCGGACCGTACGAGAAGCGTGCTGCCATCTCCATGGCAGGCGGAGGGGTGGTAGGGGGGGATGTGGTAGGCGGCACGGTTGGTGGAGATGGGGGTGGCGGTGGCGGCGGTGGGAAGACCAACCGAGACAGGACAGGAGCGCGGTCGTGGTTAGGGTGACCTTTCGGGAAAGCGATGCGGGAGGAGACCGGTAGCCGTGGGGGAGGGGGGCGGCGCCGCGGCTTGTCGAGGGAGGAGAGCGGAACGCGAGGAAGGTGGCAAGAAGGGCAGTGGTGGGTGGTATGGCCAAGGGCGAGGCAGTGGATGCACCGGACTTCACTACGGCAGGAGGCAACTCTGTGAGAGGAGCTGAGACACCGGAAGCACCTACCATGGAGGTCAGCCTTATAGGTGGAGCTGGTATGAATGCCGCGGCCGGCGGTGGTTGAGGATGGTGGAGCAGTAATGGCGTCGGTGCTATTGGCGGGTCGGAGCAGCACCCCTTTCTTGCCCTTGCGTCGGACCACATGCCACTCCTGTGAAACGGCCACCTGCGAAGCTGCAGGCCTGCCCGCCCCGGCGGGTTCATGGCCGCCCTCACCCACCACCACAATGGATTGAATGCGCGGCCGCGGTGGGGCAGACGGCGCAGGCGGCGCAGGTCTGATGGGCGAGGAGGGGCGAGTCGGGGCCGACGAAGCAGGTTTTGAATACCCGGAGCAGACCACATCGGCGAACGATGGGGCCGAGGATCCGAGGGCGGAATCCACGTCCGAGAAGGCGACCCTCTCCAAGGAGACGGGGCTGCAAGGAGACATGGCAGGCGGCAGCGAGACAGGGCCGGTGGAGACCTCAGCCGGGTGGCGCGGCACAGGGGCCGGCGACGCCGAGGGGTGGGGGGAGAGCATGCTAGGGAGAGAGACCAGCGAAGAAAGTTGGAGCAGAACTCCAAGAGACGGGGCTGCGAGGAGACATGGCAGGCGGCAGCGAGACAGGGCCGGTGGAGACCTCAGCCGGGTGGCGGAGGCACGGCCGCGCCGTCGGCACAGGGGCCGGCGACGCCGAAGGGTGGGGGAAGAGCACGCTAGGAGAGCACGCTAGGGAGAGAGACCAGCGTCATTTACTCTCTCCGACCAAAATATAAGACGTTTTTGTAGTTCAAATTTAACCGCAAAAATGTCTTATATTTTCATACAGAGGTAGTACAAGATTCTTCTACTATCAGACAGGATCACACCGTCACACATCTGCTTTAACCGTTGCCATAATAAACAGCGGTCTGCGCCCCCAACCTTTTGAACCACCCCCAACCATCAGCAAACACAACGCCAACTGTTATATTCATATTGGTAGTTAAATTATAGTCTACTAAACCGACACAAAGACCAAAACCCTGTCCTTTTCCCATTGCCAACTTTATTTCCTACAAAAACTTGTAAAAATATTTCCTACTTTCATCACCCCTCACGAATATTGCATGACTTCGCGCACAAGAATATCGCAGCAAAAAATGGCACAATTTCTCTGCTAAAAAGCGGAGCATTTGCTCCGGCGAACAAAGAACAGCTTCTTTACTGCTGGTCAAGTGCATGTATGTAACTGGAATGGTGATCGTGCGGAGAGATGTTAACGCCTCCATCCGCATCGACTTATCGCTATCCCAAATTCCTCATCTCCAGAGTGCGGAGTTGGGTTGCGATGCCATTGCACCCCCAACTTTCGGTAGCCAGCTTTAGACACGATCTGCGGAGCAGCTTGCATATCACCATCCTTCTTGTTTTCTCCCCTATCAGGTATCAGGTGGAAGAAGATTTATGACCGCGTCGATGTCAAACCTGTTAAGCAAGAATTTCACGAGGTCAAATTGCTTAGATAGGGAAACAATTGGTGTGGCACATAATATTTTACAAGAATTTTCCAGTTCTTTGTTGTGCCAAATCATGGTAAAATAGTATGTTATGAGGAAGACCCACCTCAGCAATCAACGCCAACCCAGGCCCTAGGCTAAATCTTGGCTTTCAGGTGGAGCTCGTAGCAGACAGTCTAGTGCCAGTCCTAGCTCATCTAGCATGCATCCCATGTAGGGAACCCCACGATCCATTTTTTTTCAGATCTAGTGGAACTAGAGTCAAGACTCAAGAGCACCCACGGATGAAGAAAGGTTACACAACAATTACTCATACAGCACCTATGTGATGAATATTAGTCAGACTCAAACAAAAGAGGAAGAATGACAATATCCAACATAAGTTGGTGCAAGTTTTGGTGTATGTTGTCCTGGAAAGAGAGCATCATCAACTTTTTCCGGAAGAAATAGGTGAACATCAGCAAGTTTGGTGTGATGCTGTTGATCAGTACCATCAAAACCAGGCAGACAAATCCTGATGCACCTAACACCCGAGAAAGTGATAATACATCTGCAATTAACCAGGAGGCGAAATGTGGCACCCCTATGTACAATCTAAAGGGGAATATTGTGCACGAAAGTGACTTATGTTAATCTGATCACCAGAATATGAAAAAGAGAGCAAAATCAAAAGCACTGACCAGGAATTGAAATGCCATATGCTCCAAAGATGCTCCCAACAAAGAATACGGAAGATGTCCCTCTCGACCACCTCAACATAATCTAATTTTAATCACAGATTTCTTTGAAACAAATCTAACCACGTGTCACATAAGAGCACATATACACAAATATAAACGAGGTAAAAAATCTCGAGTGCAAATTTGGCATTAGATACCATATCAGGAACGAACCCTTTCAGGTGCTTCCCCGGTGCCCATGAACTGCAAGAGCATCACATAACCAATAGACCAGACTAGTTGCTCAACGAGCATCGCTGAACAGTAACTATCAATAAGTGTAAGATAGTCGCCGCCGTGATAGTTTATTTGCAGGCTCAGGCAGCATATATTCTGTGAAAACCACAGAAAGCTGGAGTGCTGCGAGAGGAATATTGAGATTAGGATGTGGGCAAGGAGCATCAGCAAAAAGAAATAAAACTGTGCATCTAGGAGCATTGATGAGAAAGAAAATGCATATGAAAAGCATAGCTCACCAAATTGTGCGTGCAACTTGAGGTTGAACACAGATGCCAAGGACACTGAGAAAAGAATTGATGCCATGGCGCTTGGACGAAGAACCTCCATTCATGAGATAAGTAGCTCATGCAATTGGGATGGCTATTCATGATTGATTCCAATTGGATTTGTACTTTACTTTATATATGCCTCCAACGACCAATTTACAAAGGATGATTGGAAAAGGAACAAATCATGTACTAGTGTACACTTCTGGGAAAAAGGATAAGAGACTAAGGAACTTCAGTTTTATTGACAACGGAAAGATTCTTAGACCAAAGCAGTTTTTCTTGTTTACCATAAAAACACATAAAACCCTTTACTTCCAGTGAAGACACCAATTTTTTTGATGCCTTCCATTCCCCCCTACCAGCTGCATCAGATTCATTTATTTTCCTATAACATTATCTGGTTAACGAGGTCAATTCACTGTGTGTACTCCTCCATTAGAATTTTATGTAGTACCCCTCCATCAGAAAAGGCTCTAGACTGGCAAAGATCCAGAGGCAACTAAGCGTCAAAGAGGTTCACAGACGCTAGAGCAGAAAGCTTCAGGTCATATATAATCTACAGTTCTAAATAGCTGCCAGGACCAGTCTCTTACAACTGAATATGCTCCCACAAGCTGATGCTGCTTTGCAAAAGATGGAAGAGCAAAGGATGATGCTTTGGATTCTTCTTTTGATAACCTCTTTACATGTTGATAGCAAGACTGCCCACCCTCCAGTTCAAACAGTATGCAAAACCTGACAGGTTACCTATAAGGAAAATAAACTGAAGCAAGTATCTCGAAAAAAATAGATAGTAAATTGACATACCATGCTACACATACGTGCACAGTCATCAGCACATAGGAGTAAACACAGTAAATTTGTGAATGGGGAAATAAATCTGTGGTATTATCATAAACATCATAATACAGAGCAAACGTTCTCCAACTAAAACCTATGAGAGCCTTACTGTTTCGAAGGGAGAAGAAAGATGAAGCATAAAAAGAAAGTTATGTTACAAACTTACCGTTCCCAATGAGTAGCTAAAGGAAGACCTTACTGGAAGGGTTAGTGGAATCAGTGATAGTAAAGCATAAAGAGGGATATTCCTGATGGTTCATTCCTTTAAGTGCAGAAGACCATTAAACCGTTGCAGCTGAAAATGTCTCACTGGTGGTCCCAAGTGTCGACATATACCACTGGCACAGTTCTAATGAGGTGCCACTTCAATCAATTGAATCACACATAGAGAACTGGTGCATAAGTACAGAAGGCACAAAGGGAGGGACCAGGGGGGTATTTCGAACTCTATAACTTGTGTTCCTTTTTATCCTTACCCTTTATTACTCATGGCATGAAACATGAGGATAACTCATGCCTTTTCTATCAGTATCCCAAAGAAATAAAAATGAAGGAATGAAGGCAAATTGATGAAATGCGGATAAATTTGACAAACTTGACTGCAGGAAGAGAACAAAACCAGATCGTTAGAGCTGCAGAACACATTTCCCGATGAACCAAACATGAATTTATTGTATTGAACCCATATTATATTTTATAAGTAATCGGGAGGGAGGGAGGGAGGAAACATAGCGCCTACTTCTGCTTAGAAGTTAGAACTCACATCTAACTTTTCAGTGACTTGGTTAGAAGAATGATTGCTATAAGGCAGCTGCCTATGTTAGCAAAAAGTACTGAAATGATGAAGGTTGTGTAGCACATACAGGATCATAGCACATAAGTGTTGTTGTTTGACTAGTGATGATTAAAAGCAAAGTGGTCTGGTTCAAATGGAGCTTATCCCATGTAAAGAGCATAAGCCAGTAGGTCCATACTTTTCTGGACTACAATGAGAATATGTACCAATCTCAGGAAAGGACACTGATGGAACTTGTGCTTGTTCATATTCTATCCACTTTACAGTAGTACAAAGGACAGAATAAATTGACAGAAAAATTGTGCTTCTGTGTGTAAGATGTCACTCTCCAAGAAGGCAACAAGTATCAGCAATGAAAAAAAAACTTAATTGATTCATTTAAACAAAGATGCACATACTGCATTCCTCTAAGAGCATTAAAATCATTAATCACATAACATGAACCAGCAACACTAAACTAAATACTAGTAACCAAGGTAACAGAGAAGTTGCACAAATATTTCCATCTCGGCAAAATGAGTGATTCGGAAAGGTATCTTTCACGCTCCAAGCAGATATAGCAGATAATATGCCAAAAAATAACATTCCAGAAAGACAAATTGCTCCAGTTGTAGGTATTTATTCTGTACATATACCTTCTACTGATCTAATGAGTAAATATGCAGCTGAAGTTTCCATACAGAAATGCAGAGAAAGCTAAAGGACTAGTTTCATTACTGAGGGGTACAAGGTTGATGTTACTCAGCTGTCACAGGTTGCTATTAGTACTGATATTTTGATTTTGGTTATTATTTCCAAGAATAACTGAGGACAGCATCTTCTGTCAGTTGGGTTAAAGATTGTTCTTCTGCTGTTTGTTCTAAGATGCTAGATTCTATGTTTCCCCATATAAGGAGCCCCTCACAGGGCATTCCTTATCAACCTGAGAAGACCAAAAGGGTATCAACAGGCTTAAGCTCACACGGAGAACAAGACTGGTATTCGTCTTGTCAGTAGGGAAATACTCAATACACAGTTTCAACGTGCAACAGCAAAGAGGAAGGAAGCGACTGCAGAACAAGTAAGAAGTTGGTTAGATCTTTAAGCCCTCCAAATTTCTGTTGTTCTAAAAATTTCTGTCCATTCTACAGCAGAAGATGTATCACCAACATCAGGGCCCTAGTGAGCTCTTCACTACTAGGACGACCTTTCCCATGGAGAGGCATCTGTTTCTGCACGGAGGAAGTACACAAGGAGATTCTGGGCTAGTTCTCTCAACCGATGCAAAACCAAGGCTCAAATGGACACCCGAGTTACATCAGCGATTTGTAGACGCGGTCAATCAATTGGGTGGAGCAGAGAGTTAGTATACATCTATATGTTTCTTATCTACTCATTGTACAGAAGTCTGCTGAATTCTTACACTCATGTTTATCACGCAGAAGCTACTCCAAAAACAGTCATGAGGCTTATGGGCATTCCAGGACTCACCTTGTATCATCTGAAAAGCCACCTCCAGGTACATGATAATCATAAATTCTCATGTTAAAAATGGCGCCCATAACTGCAGTCAAGTCAGAATTTCTTTGATGTTTCAGAAATACAGGCTCAGTAAGAACCTCCAAGCTCAAGTTAACGTCGGGACAAACAAGAACAGTAAGCCCAAGTTTAACTTCTATAGTTCCATCTTTACCATTATAATATATCTGTATAATGACACACAGGCCATGAAATTTTGCAGCCATAGGATGTGCAATTGCAGCTGATGGCATGCCCGGAACAAGTGTGCCAGCGATGATTAATACAAATGCCATTCCACAGCCAGAGAAGTAAGGAAACTGGCCATGCAATTCAGAATTGTATTTCATGTGAATATTGAAGTACTAATCTCTCTTACTGGGTGACAGAACTATGCAAATTGGTGAAGCCCTACAGATGCAAATCGAGGTGCAGAGACAATTAAACGAACAACTTGAGGTGAGGTACTGAAACTACTTGTGTAATAAGCTCTTAACCAAGACAATTCATTAGATGCACACAGTAGATGGAAATCAAGATAACCTGAATCGAGCATCCAGATACCACTCTCGTTCCAACCAAATAAAAAACTGATAATGTATTCTAAATCCTTATTTGACACCTTTGAACGCTGCGCTTCCTCCAGGGATGGCCCCATAAAACGAATACAGTCTAGCAATTAAAGAACCAAAAGAGCGAAAAAGCAATTTGGCACCACTCATTAAATTCATATGCTTAATACCTTCTTCTAATGTAGCAATGAACTTTTGTCAAATTCCAGCTAAGTAACACACAATGCATGGAGTGACTAAAACATATCCATCAGTGCAGTGGTTCTAACCTGAAATTAAATTGGCAACAGGTACAACGGCATCTGCAACTACGGATAGAAGCCCAAGGGAAGTATCTGCAGGCAGTTCTAGAGCAGGCACAAGAGAGCCTTGGAAAACAGAATTCGGGTCCTGCAAACCTGGAAGATGCAAAGATGAAAATATCAGAACTAGTCTCACAAGTATCAAATGAATGTTTCGGCAGTGGAGTTACAGAGATAAAAGAAAGTTCAAGTATGCACAGACTAGAGCCGAGGCAAATCCAGTTCATGGAAAGTTCAACCAATAACTGTTTGACTGCAGCCGGAGGATTCATCAATGAGCATAGACTACACAGCCAAGGAATGCTCAAAGCATATGATGATAGTTCAATATTTTGCAGAAAGCACTCTCCTGACCATGAGTATCAGTTTTCCCTTAATAGAAGCCTAAGCGAGCGTAAGATGGGTCATTTGCAAAATGTGAATGAGTACCACAAAGCAGAGTTTGGAAGTGAAAGTGACATGGAGATTCAACAGGAATATACTACACCTCAAAAGAATGGCAGAGGCAGCACCGCCAGTTCGGCCTCAGGAAGCAAAGAAAGAGATGCAGACAGACTATATCTTGAAGAAGCAAACTGCAAGAGACAAGCGGTTGAACATTCCGGTTTTGAGCATCCAAGTTCTGGGAAGAAACTTGATCTGAACACTCAAAACACTGATGATGGTGATCAAGGGTATAGGCATTTTGATTTAAATGGCTTCAGCTGGAGCTGAATTGTTAATGATATGCAATATGATTGAAGAGAAGAAATGAGCATACAAATAATTTTTCCTGGCATTTTGAACACCATTATTTGGTGATTAAACTGTGTAGGTCAAGAAAAAAATACTAGTACACCAGAGTTCAACCATTGAGTATAGAAACTGAGATGTTATAGCTCAGCAGTTTAAATCTCTATTTCGAGAGGTTTAATACATATGAATAGGATATCAAATCTGTATAATAAAAAAAGGAATAGGGATGAAATATAGGAATAGAATGCAGAAGGCAAAGATAGCTAGAGAACCACCAACCGAGTAAGCGTCACACTTAATACAGGTAAACCATGGTGAGAAATACTCATCCATGTATATAATACAATTTCTCAGAATTTAAGCAGTAAGAATAGCAGGGACTACCAGAACCTTACCCTACCAAATAACACCGTTAAATCAATTTAGTAACAGAAGCTATCCCTGCCATTATGCGGATACTTTCAGCTCAACACAGCTTAAAACAAAACCAAACAGTTTATCGATTGATGCAGACTTCACGAACACAACTGACATCTCAGAGAAGCATGTGTAGAATAAAGATGGAAGTAATTCGTCCGCAGTCATCTCTGCACATCGTTCAACCAGCATATAAACTGATGCATCTATTCATCCACACAACGCAAACGATTTTTGAGGTAAAGTCCATCGCAGCACTTATTTGCATACGATCAGCATCAGGCAAGGCAAGAGTCATTTATAGCATAATAATTCGATTAAAAACTGCAAATGGAAGAGCAAAGCTATGTATAATCTTGGGGGGTGATGTGCATCACAAGTCATATAAGAAGACATGTATCTATTCCTTTGTTCCTCTCCTTATTCTCATCTATACTTGCCACAAGAGCAAGAGCACTGTATTATAGAGTATGGAATAATAACTAGAAAACTAGTTTATTATGGAGAGCAGTGAGCGCCGGTGTCATCCACTCATCGCTGCTACTACTACTACTTCTTGATCCGGCGCACCTTCTTGGCGCCCCAGACCTCCATCCTGCCCTTGGCGCAGCCGCAGGGGGAGCGGAAGATGAGCACGGAGCGGCCGTTGGGGGGCGCCATCTTCCGGAGCTCCGCCTCGAGCTCCCGGTGCTCCTCGCCGAGCTCGACGAGGCGCGCGGCGGAGCCGGCGGCCGCGAGGAGCGTCTTGGCGTGGCCGCCGGGCGGCAGCAGCCGGCCGCTCCCGCGCACGCACTCCTCCGTCTCGAGCTGGATGTCGAACTCGACGGCCTTGCGCAGGCCGCGGCAGCGGGGCCGGCCGCACTTGCGCGCGTGGTGGCCGGCCGCCTCCCACGCGAGCAGGCCCGCCACGGCCGCCACGGCCGCGCCGGCGCCCGCCGCGAAGGCGACGTACGAGTAGGGCTCCTCCGGGTACTGCCGCACCAGGTCGGCGGCCTCGCGCGCCAGCAGCCTGGCGTAGGGCGCGGCCAGGAAGGCCAGCGCGCCGAGCACGGCGAGCAGGGCGAGCGCGTCGAGCGCGGCGGTCGGGGGCGGGTTGTCGCAGAGCGAGGTGAAGAGCCTTCCCCGCGACGACGGCGACGAGGAGGAGGAGGCCGCGCGGCGGGGGCGGGCGCACGGCGAGGGCGAGGCGCGGCGGCGGTGCTCGAAGGCGCGGAGGAACTCGATGAGGCTGCGGCAGTCGGCCATGGCGAGGCGCGGCGGATCGGGATCTAGGCGCGGGGGCGCCGGTGCGGGGTGGGCGGGCTAGCCGCGAGCCCGAGCGTCGCGTCGCGTGTGCGGGCGGGGATCCGATCGGTGGGTATTTTTGACCCGGTTGGTGGGCGGCTCGCCGTCGCGTCGCGCGAGTGACGTGTGGCGTCAGGGAAGGCTGGCGGAAGGAGCCGGGCCGTCGCTTCGCTTGCTTTCTCTTCTTCTTCTTTTTCCGACGTTGCGGGGGAGGTTGCGCGTCACATGCTTCACACGGCGTTCTTTTCTTGTCATCTTTTTTCTTTTTCGCCCGCTTGCTTTTTTGTGCGACCCGTTTCAGCTTTCAGGTGCAGGCAGGCTCGCCGCGCTGTTGGACTCGTTCGACTGTTGAATCGCCTTTATTTACTGGACCGGTTCAACCGGATGACGATGTCAACAAATAAGTTCGATTGGAGGGCTTACCGATATTGTAAGATAATAACTCGACCTTCGTTGTTGCGTATTCTTCTTCTTCTTTGCGGTTGGACCTTTGGTGGGGTATAAAGGGTCTTTGTGTTTACAAGAGTCACACGTCGCATGACCGTACGACAAAGCGCACGTCACACCAGCAAATATGTCATTAAATCGATTTTCATATTGCCAATTTCTAGATAGACTACCGTGTAGTCGGGGCGTCCCCAACGCCGACCCTCAAACCCCTCGTAATCGTCTGGACCGTGCGGTTGGTTGGGACGTGTTTTGCCATCCAACGCGAATATGTATTGGTCTGTAGAATGGCCCGGGCGTGTTTTTCCCGCAAACCGGAGACAAAGTTGGGGAGCGGGGTTATGGGTGTCTGGACCGTTGACATGTCCGCGTCTGGCAACTGTGGCCCACCCAAAACCCTCCTCATTCACCCACGTGCTTTCCAGCCCGACGCCAACAGCTCACATTGCTGTCGACCCAGACCGGACGCGGCCTCGCACTGCCGGCATTGGAGTAGGGCGTCGGCTGAGAGAGCGCCGCTTGTTGCACGCCCGGCTGAGCAGCCTCCTCGCCGCATTCAAACGGCTAAACACTGCCTACCTACCTCCACATGCGTGTATGCCAAGAAACCTACTTTGGCCACACGTCCGTTCGCCCGACGACGCGCTGAAAGTGCTAGTGATCGACTAGAGGGGGGGTGAATAGGCGATTTTTATGAAAGTCTTCAAAACATGGAAGTTTCGAAGACAAACGATAGAAATAAACATATTACCATGTAGCGAAAGGTAGACTACACTAGACAAACCATAGTCAAGTATTCAATGAGGTGAAAGCATAATGACTAATAGCAGCTAGGCAGTAAGATCAGGTAGGAAGATATTGTGAAGCCAATCAGAACAAGTAGTCACTCAGTGAAGACAAAACATAATGCAATCAATATAATGACTTCACAAGGACCAACAGTAAGCAAAGGGAAGGGAAGGATGAAACCAGTGACTCATTGAAGACAATGATTTGTTGGACCAGTTCCAGTTGCTGTGACAACTGTACGTCTGGTTAGGGCGGCTAGGTATTTAAATCTAAGGACACACAGTCCCGGACACCCAGTCCTGAACACTCAGCTCAGGACACTTAGTCCTCACCGTATTCCCCTTGAGCTAAGGTCATACAGACCTCGCCCAATCACTCTGGTAAGTCTTCAAGGTGACTTCCAAACCTTCACAGACTTCGTTCACCGGCGATCCACAATGACTCTTGGATGCTCAGAACGCGACGCCTAACCGGCTGGAGGATTCACAGTCCTCAAGTGTAATAAGTCTTCAGATCACACAGACAGGAAGACTTAAGTGATGCCTACCACACTCTTTGGCTCTGGGTGTTTAGGGCTTTACCTCGCAAGGAATCTCTCTCAAAGGCTTCGAGGTGGGTTGCTCTCAAACGACAAAAGTCGTACTCTAACTCTGAGCAGCCAACCGTTTATGGTTGTAGGGGGTGGGCTATTTATAGCCACTAGGCAACCCGACCTGATTTGTCTGAAATGACCCTGAGTCACTAAGGAACTGACACGTGTTCCAACGGTCAGATTTCAAACACACACGGCAACTTTACTTGGGCACAAGCAAAGCTGACTTAATCCAACTCTGGACAAGATTTGCTCTCATAGTCTTCACTCGAAGACATAGGATTTTGGTTAAGCATCACTTCAGTCATTCTGACTGGTTCTCTTGGACCCCACTTAACAGTACGGTGGTTCCTATGACTCAACAAAGAAAAACACAGAACGACGAAACTGCTAAGTCTTCGCGCTCCATAGTCTTCACGCGATGTCTTCTCTTGTCATAGTCTTCAATGTGAATGTCTTCACATACCACCTTTGACTTCAATGTCTTCATACATTTTTAGGGGTCATCTCTGGTAGGAAAACCGAATCAATGAGGGACTTCTATCTATGTTATACTGCAATTCTTACAAACACATTAGTCCCTCAACTAGGTTTGTCGTCAATACTCCAAAACCAACTAGGGGTGGCACTAGATGCACTTACACGCGCATCAAACACAACGCCATTTGGCTCCTTGCATCCGCCGCTGTTTAAATGAGGACAAGCATCGGGCAAGAACCGCACCACACCTCCGCTTATCATCTCCTCCTTACACCATATTCTCCACACTCTGTTGGCATCCGACGAGTAGGAAGAGGTGTTCTCCGACATAAAAAGGCGGCTGGGTGGCTCACTGGATACGAGTGTCAGTGTCAAAACCGGCGGATCTCGGGTAGCAGGTCCCGAACTGTGCGTCTAAGGTCGATGGTAACAGGAGGCAGGGGACACGATGTTTTACCAAGGTTCGGGCCCTCATGATGGAGGTAATACCCTACGTCCTGCTTGATTGATATTGATGAGTACGAGGATTACAAGAGTTGATCTACCACAAGATTGTTGTGGCTAAAACCCTAGAAGTCTAGCCTGTATGATTATGATCGCCTCTACGGACTAAATCCTCCGGTTTATATAGACACCGAAGGAGACTAGGGTTGTACAAAGTCGGTTATAGAGAAAGGAATCTTCATATCCGAACGTCAGGCTTGCCATCCACACCAAGGAGAGTCCCATCCGGACACGAGAGAGAGAGTCTTCTGTCTTGTATCTTTACGGCCCATCAGTCCGGCCCATGTCCAATAGGTCGGACACCCGAGGACCCCTTAATCCAGGACTCCCTCAGTAGCCCCTGAACCATACTTCAATGACGAGGTGTCCGACGCGTAGATTGTCTTCGGCATTGCAAGGCGGGTTCCTTCTCCGATCACTTCAAAGTACCTGACTTAAAGAGTTGTATTCGGCATTTCATTTAATGTCGCACCCATCGGCTTCTGTGCCTCCACACCTTCTGCTTCCACGTGTCGAGCGAATACGAAAGGTCGGGGTATTTTTTGCACATAACCCACGGCCACGTAAGAAATGCCTCTATTTAAAGGGATTGGATCCCAGCGGAAAATCCTCAGAGTCTTGTCAGGGGAAACCATTCAACATGGCTAGCGTTCCCAGTTCGTCCTCCCGCCCACACGGCTCCGAAAAAGGTGTTTGGGAGAGATGTTCTGTATAAAACTTCAAGCCAAAAAGATCAGATCATGATGCAGCAAGTTGGCGGATGAAGAAGTCTTGTGCATTGAAGCATTTGCCGTGAAGAATATAAAAGACCAAAGTCTTCATTGCACCTTCCAGCTTTGCATGTGGAGAATGTCCTTTGATGGGCCAGAGAGTTCGCCTGATAATGTGATAGATAGTGCGTGGCAGATACTGAAGGTCTTCAATAAAGAACTCCTTAGGATATGCAGCATCTGGAGGCAAAGGCTTCATCATGCTAAGCATCTGACTCATGTTCGGTTCAGGCTTCTGAAAGATGCTCTCCATAGCTGCACTGTGAAGCTGACAACCAGGTTCATAAAGATCTCCAGGAGTGGGCAGACCAGTGAGCTCAATGATATCAAAGGCTTTGGCTTCGTGATGAACACTGCCGGTCATCCACTCAAGGACCCAAGTCTTCGGATCTCTGTTGTAGCCACGAATGTGAAGAGTGGCATAGAACTGGAGCAGCAACTCTTCGTTCCAGTGCTCTTGGTCGGTGACGAAAGGCAACAATCCAGACTCTTTGAAGCAATCCAGAGCTTCTTCCAAGTAAGGCAGACCAGTCATGGCTTCAGTGTCAAGATGCATATGAGGGAAAAATGCGACCTTGATTGTACAGAATGCATGAGTAATAACTTCGCTGCGGATAGCTCCAGAACCGATCAGAAGATATTCTTTTCCTTGAATAGGGGTTCTTGGCGCTATTGAAGAAGGTGTTGTCTGCTTTGAAGCCGTTGACATTAAAGGATCCGGGTGCTGATGCAGGACCTGGAAACCTGGGCAACCTTGGCATTGGCTTCTGTACCTAAGGGCTGTGCTCAACGTGATAGTCAAACTGAGGACCAGCAGCAGGCGCAGGAATAGGAGCAGTAGCATCATTGGCTTCACTGACTTCTGACACATTGGTTGGTGCAGGCTCCACATTTGCTTCAGCCATGACAACGTCATTGGCTTCATTTGTGTTGGTGGTGGCAGCCTCGAGATTCTCAACCTCCACTTGATGAGATGGAGGGTCGGACACAGACACGTTCTCCTCGAGAACAGCTTCTTCAGTAATGGGGGGAGTAGGGACACGTTCTTCTTCTTGTGTGTCATCGGCTGATGCAGCCGGAATGTCTTCAGCAGCTTTAGCCTCAGACTCGGAGACATTCACAGTAGGAGTGGCATCTGGAAACACTTAACGTGCAACAAATTGGTGGGGCACTTCTCCTTCTGGAACGCTCGAAAGAGGGACTTGAGACCTTGGTCCTTTGCGAAGCCTGCGTAACGCTGGCGACGCCTCTGGAGACGGAGTTGGCTGGGCCTCAAAGTCATCTTCTTCTTCTTGCCGGGGTGGTGTGACTTGTTGTTGTGGGTGATCAGCCCATGATGCATCCTGACCAATGCTGATGAGTTCGCTGTGCGTAAGCACAGGCGATGATACCAAGTTGTGCTCGATCTGAGGAAGAACTACATCATCTTCAACATTGTCATGGTGACCAATGTCTTCAGCAGCGGTGGGATCAGCTGCTGGAATGTCTTCAGCTTCATGAGCCTCTGTGGAAGCAGGCTCATGGACAATCAGTTGGTGCTCTTGTTGTGCAGATGCAGGGCGAACCATTGAGATAGGTTCAACAACTAAGGACTCTGTGGGAGCAGCCCGATCCTTCTTGGTCTTGCGCTTCTTCTTGGAGGGAGCAGCATCAGAGGCTTCAGGATGTTTCCTCTTTCTCGCTTCAGCCTCAGCATGCCTTGTCTTCTTCAGTTCTGAAGCGGTTGACCTGACCTTTGGCTTCGAGCCAGTCATGCTGGCTGGGAAGACAATGGGATGTGCTTCCTGTCTTGGTGCTTCGGGTTCGGCCACAGCTGGCTTCTTCTTCTTCTTTGCAGCCATCCTGGGATCGATGTCAGGACGACCAATAGCCTTGCGCTTCTTAGCCTCATTGTAGACTTGCACATACTTGTCAGTCAGGCTCTTCATGCGCTCACGAGAACCTTGAGCTTCTTCACGCTTTTTGAGAAAGGCTTCTTTGAGCTCGTGCAGCATGATCTTGAAGTTTTTGACCTCTTGCACGCTGAGCTTGGCCATGTGCTTCTTGAACTGAGCTTTCTCAAAGTCAATCTTTTACTTCAGTTCGACGATGCGCTGAGTTAGAGCTAGCTCTGAAGCAATGGCGCCATGGAAGGCAACACTGAGGCCAATTGGAAGTTGCAGATCATCAAAGCTGAGGTTGGGCGTGTCAAACCACTCATCAATGAAGTTTTGGATGATTGCCACGCCAAAGAGAGGCAAATCATTGAAGATTTCTGCTTCTTCTTTGATCTTGATCAGTTGCTCAAGAGCGTCATCTGCAAGATCTTCATTGCTGGACAGATCAATGGCGTCGTTGCGCAGAATAGCAGCAGCAGTCAGTTCTTGGCTGGTGTGTTGCAAAGGCATCTTTACTCTCGAGGGCTTGGAGATGCGTGACAAATCTTCAGACTGCACACTGTCTTCAGGAGGTGCAGTAGCCAGTGGCTTCGCCCGTGAGATTTTTGGTGCTGAGGCAGGCTTTGAAGCTTTAGGCTGCTTCAGTTTCTTTGGCTTCGGCGGTGCAGGCGCTTCATCAGATTCAGCGTCATCTGTAGGCTCATCCACGGCTGTCCCTTGAACCATGATATGAGTGATGAGACCTTCCAGGTTGTAGAAGGCCCCAACAAGATTGGGTTCAGCTTCGCGGGTGCCATCGGCACGAGGAGCATAGGGACCAGGGTTGAAGTCTAGTCCCAATGACTTCTTGTTCTGCTTCGCCGAATTCTGAGCAAATTGAAAGTTGTGCTTGAACAGATTGTCGTCACGACACCATAGTAATGACGATGGGACAGCATCCGCAGGCTGTGGTCCACGGACCATGCAGGGATAGAAGCCTTGTTCAATGGCTTCATCTCTGGACCTGGGTTGAAGATTTCTGTATAGGATGTCTCCCCATGGTCGCTTGATGGCATTCTTCTCAGCATATTCCTTGGTCACAAATCTGTACTTGAACCACTGTTCTGCCCAATATCGTCGAATCCATTGGATTCGTGTCTTGCGCTGATTGTAATCCTCTTCTGGATCTGTCTTATACAGCTCTGAGAGGTCATCGGGCAGATCTCTTGATGTTTCACCTCGACGCTTTTTGCCACCCTTACTGATTTCTCTGCAGCCATGAACTTTAAACTGAATGGCTTCAACATGTTCAAAGGCTTCAAAGGCTTTTGCTTGCTGGACAAACAGGAACTGGCTTCAGGAGAATTTATATGATGTTGTAAGAATTCTGCAAATGAATGCAGACTATGAGAACCAAGGGATTCTCCCACGGACATGTACCTGTGACAGCATTAAGGTGCGAGGGAAGGGGAAGAGGTCATATGCATTCTCAGAAGATTTTGAAGATAAATCAGTTTAGAAGACACTGACCTCAACGTGCAAAGACATTCACTCATAGATAAAGAGTTGGTTCCAGATTTGTATGAATCCATGGATCAATACAAGTGAGGAATCTAACTACTTTGTGAAGCATAAGTGAACATACTAGGCATATTATGAGATGCAGTATGAAATAGATCCAACTTGTGTGAATAGAAACTTCTTGTGGCAGAAAGTGATGAATCTATAGGATCAAAGGGGCCGTAAAAAGGAAGTTTTATTTACCACACGAAGAACTGCTAGACGGAGAGGGAGATGAGGCCGAGCAGTTCGATCGTTCGTGCCCAAACTTGCCTGATGTAGACTTGCGATCCACCTTGTCACCAGCATAATCAGCATCCGAGAATTCAACCAGATCAAACTCTGAGCCCTTGGGATACCATAATCCTAATGTTGGGGTGTGAGCCAAATATCGAAGAATTCGCTTCACAGCTAAGTGATGCGATTCCTTTGGTGCCGCTTGGAATCGAGCACACATGCAAATACTAAGCATAATATCTGGCCTAGATGCACATAGATAAAGTAAAGACCCAATCATGGAGCGGTATACCTTTTGATCGAACTCTTTACCGTTGTCGTCGGGACCCAGATGATGTTTGGCTGGCATTGGAGTTGTGAAGCCTTTGCAGTCTTGCATCCCAAATTTCTTCAGGCAATCTTTGAGACACTTCTCTTGAGATATGAAGATGTCGTTGCGTTGCTGACGTATTTGAAGACCAAGGAAGAACTTCAGCTCTCCCATCATGGACATCTGATATTGCTCTTTCATCATATATCCAAACTCGTCAGTGTATTTCTGATTGGTGCAGCCGAAAATAATGTCATCCACATATATTTGGCATACAAACAGTTCACCATCATATGTCTTCGTGAAGAGAGTGGGGTCGAGGGAACCAGGTTTGAAGCATTTTCTCTTCAGGAAGTATTTGAGTGTGTCATACCAAGCCCGAGGGGCTTGTTTGAGGCCATACAGTGCCTTGTTGAGCTTGTACACCATGTCAGGATGTTTTGGATTTTCAAAGCCAGGCGGTTGTGCAACATACACTTCTTCTTCAATCTATCCATTGAGAAAAGCGCTCTTCACATCCATTTGATATAGAAGTATGTTATGATGATTTGCATAGGCCAGCAGTATGCGTATGGCTTCAAGTCTAGCCACAGGAGCAAATGTTTCGTCGAAGTCAATCCCTTCAACTTGAGTGTACCCTTGAGCAATGAGACGAGCTTTGTTTCTAACAACTTGACCATGCTCATCTTGCTTGTTGCGATATATCCATTTGGTGCCTATTATATTGTGCTTGCGAGGATCAGGACGCTTAACCAGTTCCCATACATTATTCAGCTCAAACTGTTGAAGCTCTTCTTGCATAGCTTGAATCCATTCAGGTTCCATGAAGGCTTCTTCAACTTTCTTGGGTTCAGATATTGAGACGAATGCGAAGTGCCCACAGAAATTTGCTAGTTGTGTTGCCCTTGAACGAGTGAGTGGACCTGGTGCATTGATGCTATCAATTATTCTCTCAATCCGTACTTCATTTGCAACACGAGGATGTACAGGACGAAGATTTTGCTCTTGCTGATCATTGTCATCATTAGAGGGATTGTCTTCAGGATGAGCATTGTCTTCAGGTTGATCAGGTGCGGAGATGATAAGTTCCTCTTCAGGCTGAGCTTCAGACGGTATGATTTCTCCAGTTCCCATAAGTTTGATTGATTCACTGGATGGAGCTTCATCTAGCACATTTGGCAGGTGCTCTCTTTGTGAGCCGTTCGTCTCATCAAACCGCACATCCACTGTTTCAACCACTTTATAGTGAAAAAGGTTGAAGACTCTGTAGGAGTGCGAATCCTTTCCATATCCAAGCATAAAACCTTCATGTGCTTTT
The DNA here is from genome assembly GCF_003073215.2 of Triticum urartu. NCBI lineage: Eukaryota > Viridiplantae > Streptophyta > Magnoliopsida > Poales > Poaceae > Triticum > Triticum urartu. Next base: position 495,163,127 of record NC_053022.1, on the reverse strand, counting down.
GGTGCAAATTTTGAAGTGTGACGTGGATCCTTGATCCAGCACCTGGCGCCAAATACTCTGAAGTAACTGACGTTTGACTTCTTGCCAGTAAGGAGCTCATAAGATGTCTTGTTCAGAAGCTTGTGAAGATAAACATGGTTGATGATATGGCATGCAGTATCAATGGCTTCAGGCCAGAACTTTCTTGGAGTCTTGTATTCATCAAGCATCGTCCGGGCCATCTCAATAAGTGTTCTGTTCTTGCGTTCGACGACGCCATTCTGCTGTGGCGTGTATGGAGCTGAGAATTCATGTGTGATGCCTAAAGTATCAAGATATGTATCTAGGCCAGTGTTCTTGAATTCAGTGCCATTGTCACTTCTGATGTGTTTTATCTTGGCGCCATAGTTGTTCATTGCTCGATTGGCGAAGCGTCTGAAGACATCCTGCACTTCAGTCTTGTAGAGGATTATATGCACCCAAATATATCTTGAATAATCATCAACAATGACAAAGCCATAGAGACAAGCAGTAGTAGTAAGAGTTGAGTAATGAGTGGGACCGAAAAGATCCATGTGGAGCAGTTCGAAGGGTTTAGTCGTTGTCATGATTGTCTTCGAGGGATGCTTGGCCCTCGACATCTTTCCTGCTTCACAGGCACCGCATAAGTGATCCTTCTTGAACTTGACGCCCTCGATGCCTATGACATGCTTCTTCCTTGCAAGGGTATGGAGGTTCCTCATGCCAGCATGCCCTAGCCTCCGATGCCAGAGCCAACATTCAGAAGCTTTTGCTAGAAGACATACGGCAAGTTGTGGTCCTGCTAAGAAATCTACCACGTACAAATCATCTTTCCGATACCCTTCAAACACTAGAGACTCGTTAGATTCCATTAGAACAAGGCAGCGATATTTTCCAAATATCACAATCATGTTTAAATCGCAAAGCATTGAGACAGACATTAAGTTGAAACCAAGGGATTCAACAAGCATGACTTTATCCATGTGTTGATCCTTTGAGATTGCAACTCTACCTAGACCCAATACCTTGCTTTTACCAGTGTCAGCAAATGTGATGTGACTTTTGTCAGATGGACGTAAAGTTGAGTCCATGAGAAGGCTTCGCTTTCCAGTCATGTGATTGGTACACCCACTATCAATAATCCATTCTGAAGCTGCTGGTGTCGTACCCTACAGTGCAGTTAGGGGGATAGGCTTCACGAAGAGAATTGTGAAGCAAAAACATTTGACGACCAGTGGATTATTAAAGCTTAGATCGAGATTAGGACTGATAGGGCAAGTAGCAAGCGATTCAGGAACAAAGTACATAATAAGACCATTTGGGCATTTGATCTTGCGCCCTACAAGATGTTTAAGGTCCCCAGCAATAGCGTTAGACGATTTTGGTTTTTGTCTGGAGACCTTTCCCTGCAAAAAAGAGTTAAGCTTTCTTAGCCACCCACATCTTTAAGGGCGGGTTCGAAGCAATGAGTCTAAGTGCAGCATCTGAGAACTTTGGCTTTGGAGCCCTAGCAAAAAGTCTTGCAGGTGGACAATAGTACTCATAAGAATAAGCAGAATAGTTCTTGGTCTTATGAACATGATGGTTTGTTGAACCGCGCTCATATTCATAGGCCTGAATATGGCTTCCCTGCAAAACATTTGCGTTAGTGCGACCCAGGTGAGTCCTCTGTCTATATGAAGCCTTTGGACCGTATGAAGCCTGTGGTCTGGGGTTTGTCTTCTTCACCTGTGGTGTCATGATGACATTCACAGGAAGATTCTCCAAACACCTTTTCGGCACCCAGATCTTCTTCATAGGCGGTCCATTCCTGCAGTTAGTATCAATATACCTGGCAAACACTTCACCATTCTGATTCTTAAACAGTTTATAGTTTGCATCAAAGGATTCATCAATAACAATGGGATTAGCACAAGTGAAGCCAGATAGGGTGGATGGATCCGCTGAAGGTTCCTTTGCAGCAACCCATGTGGTTTTGGGGTACTGCTCAGGTTTCCAGTAAGAGCCATCAGCATTCATTTTCCTTTCGAACCCAACACCCTCTTTCCTAGGGTTTCGGTTCAGGATCTGCCTTTTGAGGACATCACATAGTGTCTGATGCCCTTTGAGACTTTTGTACATCCCTGTTTCAAGCAGTGTCTTCAACCTGACATTCTCATCAGCAATAGCAGTGGTATCCTCAGCAGAGGGGTTAGTTACCACATCAACAGTTGAAGATATTGCAACAGTAGCAGCAGTAGAACATTCAGCAACAGAAGTAGCGTTATCACGCTCAATGCATTTAAGACATGGTGGTTCAAATCCTTCCTGAGCTGAACTGATCTGTTTGGCGCGAAGTGACTCGTTTTCCTTTTGAAAATCTTCATGAGCCGCTCTCAATTTCTCAAGATCTTGCTTCCTTTGAAGATAATCATAGGAAAGCCTTTCATGAGTTGTTGAGAGCGTTTCATGACGACTTTCAAGTTCCTCATCTTAACGTGAAGATTTTTTATGTCTTCAATTAAGGACTGAGATCGAGTCATTTCAGCGTCTAACAGATCATCGCTTTTGTCTAACAGTTTTTGAATGTGTTCCATAGCTTTCTGTTGTTCAGTCGCAATTTTAGCAAGTGTTTTTTAGCTGGGTTTGGAACCACAATCAGAGTCATCGTCACTAGATGTTTGATAGTGAGTAGTGCGTGTGTTTACCTTGGCACCGCGTGCCATGAAGCAGTAGGAAGGAGCGGAGTAGTCCTTGTCATTTGCATCGGTGTCGGTGATGAAGTCATTGTCTTCAGTGTTGAAGATGGACTTGGCAACGTATGCTGTAGCCAGACTCGCAACGCCAGAATCGGACTCCTCCTCAGACTCCACCTCCGCCTCCTCAAAAGCAGACTCCTCCTCTGAATCCATTTCCTTGCCAACAAACGCACGTGCCTTGCCAGATGAGCTCTTCTTGTGTGATGAAGACTTTGAGGAAGACTTGGAAGAAGACTTTGAGTATTTCTTCTTCTTCTTGTCGTCAGAGTCATACTCCTTGCTCTTCTTCTTCTTCTTGTTCTCATTGTCCCACTGCGGACACTCAAATATGTAGTGGCCAGGTTTCTTGCACTTGTGGCATGATCTCTTCTTGTAGTCATGAGCAGAAGCTTCATCATTCCTTGAGCTTGATCGTGAAGACTTTCTACAGCCTTTCTTCTTGGTGAATTTTTGGAACTTCTTCACAAGCATAGCAAGCTCCTTTTCAATGTCTTCAGGATCATCAGAACTGCTGTCAGATTCTTCTTCAGATGAGGAGACAGCTTTTGCCTTCAAGGCACGAGTTCGCCCATAGTTGAGACCGTAGATGTCTCTTTTCTCAGAAAGATGAAACTCGTGTGTGTTGAGCCTCTCAAGTATGTCAGACGGATCGAGTGTCTTGAAGTCGGGACGTTCTTGAATCATCAGGGCTAGGGTGTCAAACGAGCTGTCAAGTGATCTCAGGAGTGTCTTGACGACTTCATGCTTGGTGATCTCAGTGGCACCGAGAGCTTGAAGCTCATTAGTGATGTCAGTGAGTCGATCAAACGTGAGCTGGACGTTCTCATTGTCATTTCTCTTGAAGCGGTTGAAGAGGTTGCAAAGGACACTGATTCTCTGATCTCTCTGGGTTGAGACGCCTTCATTGACCTTGGAGAGCCAGTTCCAGACTAGCTTAGATGTTTCCAAAGCACTCACGCGGCTATACTGTCCTTTGGTCAGATGACCACAGATGATGTTCTTGACAGTGGAGTCCAGTTGAACGAACTTCTTGACATCAGCAGCGGTGACACCTTCACCAGCCTTGGGAACGCCATTCTTGACGACATACCATAGGTCGACATCAATGGCTTCAAGATGCATGCGCATCTTATTCTTCCAGTAGGGATATTCAGTTCCATCAAAGACGGGGCAAGCATCGGAGACTTTAATTATCCCTGCAGTCGACATAGCTAAAACTCCAGGTGGTTAAACTGAATCACACAGAACAAGGGAGTACCTTGCTCTGATACCAATTGAAAGTGCTAGTGATCGACTAGAGGGGGGTGAATATGCGATTTTTATGAAAGTCTTCAAAATATGGAAGTTTCGAAGGCAAACGATAGAAATAAACCTATTACCATGCAGCGGAAGGTAGACTACACTAGGTAAACCATAGTCAAGTATTCAATGAGGTGAAAGCATAATGACTAATAGCAGCTAGGCAGTAAGATCAGGTAGGAAGATATTGTGAAGCCAATCAGAACAAGTAGTCACTCAGTGAAGACAAAAGATAATGCAATCATACAATGACTTCACAAGGACCAACAGTAAGCAAAGGGAAGGGAAGGATGAAACCAGTGACTCGTTGAAGACAATGATTTGTTGGACCAGTTCCAGTTGCTGTGACAACTGTACGTCTGGTTAGTGCGGCTAGGTATTTAAACCTGAGGACACACAGTCCCGGACACCCAGTCCCGAACATGCAGCTCAGGACACTCAGTCCTCACCGTATTCCCCTTGAGCAAAGGTCACACAGACCTCGCCCAATCACTCTGGTAAGTCTTCAAGGTAGACTTCCAAACCTTCACATACTTCATTCACCGGCGATCCACAATGACTCTTGGATGCTCAGAACGCTTTTTTGTGCGACCCGTTTCAGCTTTCAGGTGCAGGCAGGCTCGCCGCGCTGTTGGACTCGTTCGACTGTTGAATCGCCTTTATTTACTGGACCGGTTCAACCGGATGACGATGTCAACAAATAAGTTTGATTGGAGGGCTTACCGATATTGTAAGATAATAACTCGACCTTCGTTGTTGCGTATTCTTCTTCTTCTTTGCGGTTGGACCTTTGGTGGGGTATAAAGGGTCTTTGTGTTTACAAGAGTCACACGTCGCATGACCGTATGACAAAGCGCACGTCACACCAGCAAATATGTCATTAAATCGATTTTCATATTGCCAATTTCTAAATAGACTACCGTGTAGTCGGGGCGTCCCCAACGCCGACCCTCAAACCCCTCGTAATCGTCTGGACCGTGCGGTTGGTTGGGACGTGTTTTGCCATCCAACGCGAATATGTATTGGTCTGTAGAATGGCCCGGGCGTGTTTTTCCCGCAAACCGGAGACAAAGTTGGGGAGCGGGGTTATGGGTGTCTGGACCGTTGACATGTCCGCGTCTGGCAACTGTGGCCCACCCAAAACCCTCCTCATTCACCCACGTGCTTTCCAGCCCGACGCCAACAGCTCACATTGCTGTCGACCCAGACCGGACGCGGCCTCGCACTGCCGGCATTGGAGTAGGGCGTCGGCTGAGAGAGCGCCGCTTGTTGCACGCCCGGCTGAGCAGCCTCCTCGCCGCATTCAAACGGCTAAACACTGCCTACCTACCTCCACATGCGTGTATGCCAAGAAACCTACTTTGGCCACACGTCCGTTCGCCCGACGACGCGCTGAAAGTGCTAGTGATCGACTAGAGGGGGGGTGAATAGGCGATTTTTATGAAAGTCTTCAAAACATGGAAGTTTCGAAGACAAACGATAGAAATAAACATATTACCATGTAGCGAAAGGTAGACTACACTAGACAAACCATAGTCAAGTATTCAATGAGGTGAAAGCATAATGACTAATAGCAGCTAGGCAGTAAGATCAGGTAGGAAGATATTGTGAAGCCAATCAGAACAAGTAGTCACTCAGTGAAGACAAAACATAATGCAATCATATAATGACTTCACAAGGACCAACAGTAAGCAAAGGGAAGGGAAGGATGAAACCAGTGACTCATTGAAGACAATGATTTGTTGGACCAGTTCCAGTTGCTGTGACAACTGTACGTCTGGTTAGGGCGGCTAGGTATTTAAATCTAAGGACACACAGTCCCGGACACACAGTCCTGAACACGCAGCTCAGGACACTCAGTCCTCACCGTATTCCCCTTGAGCAAAGGTCATACAGACCTCGCCCAATCACTCTGGTAAGTCTTCAAGGTAGACTTCCAAACCTTCACAGACTTCGTTCACCGGCGATCCACAATGACTCTTGGATGCTCAGAACGCGACGCCTAACCGGCTGGAGGATTCACAGTCCTCAAGTGTAATAAGTCTTCAGATCACACAGACATGAAGACTTAAGTGATGCCTACCACACTTTGGCTCTGGGTGTTTAGGGCTTTACCCTCGCAAGGAATCCTCTCTCAAAGGCTTCGAGGTGGGTTGCTCTCAAACGACAAAAGTCGTACTCTAACTCTGAGCAGCCAACCGTTTATGGTTGTAGGGGGTGGGCTATTTATAGCCACTAGGCAACCCGACCTGATTTGTCTGAAATGACCCTGAGTCACTAAGGAACTGACACGTGTTCCAACGGTCAGATTTCAAACACACACGGCAACTTTACTTGGGCTACAAGCAAAGCTGACTTATCCAACTCTGGACAAGATTTGCTCTCATAGTCTTCACTCGAAGACATAGGATTTTGGTTAAGCATCACTTCAGTCATTCTGACTGGTTCTCTTGGACCCCACTTAACAGTACGGTGGTTCCTATGACTCAACAAAGAAAACACAGAACGACGAAACTGCTAAGTCTTCGCGCTCCATAGTCTTCACGCGATGTCTTCTCTTGTCATAGTCTTCAATGTGAATGTCTTCACATACCACCTTTGACTTCAATGTCTTCATACATTTTTAGGGGTCATCTCTGGTAGGAAAACCGAATCAATGAGGGACTTCTACCTGTGTTATCCTGCAATTCTCACAAACACATTAGTCCCTCAACTAGGTTTGTCGTCAATACTCCAAAACCAACTAGGGGTGGCACTAGATGCACTTACACGCGCATCAAACACAACGCCATTTGGCTCCTTGCATCCGCCGCTGTTTAAATGAGGACAAGCATCGGGCAAGAACCGCACCACACCTCCGCTTATCATCTCCTCCTTACACCATATTCTCCACACTCTGTTGGCATCCGACGAGTAGGAAGAGGTGTTCTCCGACATAAAAAGGCGGCTGGGTGGCTCACTGGATACGAGTGTCAGTGTCAAAACCGGCGGATCTCGGGTAGCAGGTCCCGAACTGTGCGTCTAAGGTCGATGGTAACAGGAGGCAGGGGACACGATGTTTTACCAAGGTTCGGGCCCTCATGATGGAGGTAATACCCTACGTCCTGCTTGATTGATATTGATGAGTACGAGGATTACAAGAGTTGATCTACCACAAGATTGTTGTGGCTAAAACCCTAGAAGTCTAGCCTGTATGATTATGATCGCCTCTACGGACTAAATCCTCCGGTTTATATAGACACCGAAGGAGACTAGGGTTGTACAAAGTCGGTTATAGAGAAAGGAATCTTCATATCCGAACGTCAGGCTTGCCATCCACACCAAGGAGAGTCCCATCCGGACACGAGAGAGAGAGTCTTCTGTCTTGTATCTTTACGGCCCATCAGTCCGGCCCATGTCCAATAGGTCGGACACCCGAGGACCCCTTAATCCAGGACTCCCTCAGCCAGCCCCTGAACCATACTTCAATGACGAGGTGTCCGAAGCGTAGATTGTCTTCGTCATTGCAAGGCGGGTTCCTTCTCCGATCACTTCAAAGTACCTGACTTAAAGAGTTGTATTCGACATTTCATTTAATGTCGCACCCATCGGCTTCTGTGCCTCCACACCTTCTGCTCCCACGTGTCGAGCGAATACGAAAGGTCGGGGTATTTTTTGCACATAACCCCCGGCCACGTAAGAAATGCCTCTATTTAAAGGGATTGGATCCTAGCGGAAAATCCTCAGAGTCTTGTCAGGGGAAACCATTCAACATGGCTAGCGTTCCCAGTTCGTCCTCCCGCCCACACGGCTCCGAAAAAGGTGTTTGGGAGAGATGTTCTGTATCCCATAAGCAGTTGGTTAAGCTCCAAACACAAGGATTCCTTCCCCCCGCGGATCTGGTCCTTGTTCGAGCAGGATTGAGCTCCTTCACAGGCGAAGTTCTGACAAAAAATTTCCCCAATCCAACAGGGGGAACAGATGTGCTTCGTATCCTACTTATTGAGAGGCGTCGGGTTTCCAATTCACCCTTTCCTTCATGGACTCCTGGAGTATTACGGCCTCCAACTGCACAACCTCACGCCGGCTCGTATCAGTACTACACTCACTGTTATTCCCTTTTCACCCCCTCTTGATCAGGACATCCTTAGTCAAATACTACTCCCTCCGTCGCTTGCTTTCTCTTCTTCGTTTTTCCTCTGTTGCGGGGAAGGTTGCGCGTCACATGCTTCACACGACATTCTTTTTTATCTTTTCTTTTTTGCCACTTGCTTTTTTATGCGACCCGTTTCAGGTGCAGGCAGGCTCGCCACGCTGTTGGACTCGTTCGACTGTTGAATCATCTTTATTTACCAGACCGGTTCAACCGGAGGACGATGTCAAAAAATAAGTTCGATTGGAGAGCTTACCGATATTGTAAGATAACCCCACCTTCGTTGTTGCATATTCTTCTTTTTACGGTTGGACCTTTGTTGGGTTAAAGGGTCTTTGTGTTTACAAGACTGGACGCAAGAGTCAGACGTTGCATGACCATACAACAAGCGCACGTCACAACACCCTCAAACTGTCCGTAATCGTCTGGACCGTGTGGTCCAGACGTTTTTTGCCATCCAACACGGACATATGTTGGTCTGCAGGCTAATCCGGACATGTTTTCTCACGCAAACCAAAGATAAAGTTGGGGGGTGGGTGGGCGTTCGGACCGCTGACACGTTCGCGTCTGGCAACCGTGGCCCACCTGAAACACTCCTCCGCTTGCGTGCTTTCTCACCCGATTTAGAGCGGACGCGACCTCTCACTATGGGCATTGAAGTAGCGCGTCGGTCAAGAGTGCGCCGATCACTGCACACCCTACTGAGCACGCCTCCTCGCGCTCATTACTGAAAAAGGGTTCCCCTGCTTTGTATTCCAAAGCAACCAGCCAACATAGATACATCTTGACGTTGGGGCGAGCAGCACAACAAGCCCAAAGACAAAAAAGAAGAAGAAACATAATGCCAACAACGGCAGCTCGACAAAGCGCGGAAGGCCCGCCACCGCCGCGCCCTTCGGAAACACCCCACCACAGCCCAAGGCTCCGAGTGCCGCATACCAAGTAGCACCTTCAAGAAGGTATGCGACGCCGACGACGCTGCTGCCCGGACAAGTCCTAGAGTTTCCCCCGGTATGCGGAGGAAAGTAGAGGATGGCTACCACCGACGCCCTTCAAGAAGGAATGATGGCACCCGCCGGTGTCACCGCATCGGCGCCGGACGAAGCGGAAAGGATTTCTCCCGCACACCAAACACCACCGCCCATCCGGAGCCAACCAACCAAACAACCACCCAATGCGCCACCGCGGTTGCGCCGCCGCCCATGCCGTCTCACTACGAGCACCACCACGAGGCCGAGAAGACCGGAGAGAAGCGCCACGCGACAAGAGCAGCAGCACCAAGGCCGAGCGGAAGGGAGCCACCTCCACCGCCGTCGTGCGAGAAGGCATGCCTCCGGCACTGTCGCGGTAGCCGACCGGACACGGCAGCGGGGCATGCCAGGCCACCCCTGGCTCGGCCAGGCCCGAACGGGCCTGCTAAGCTCCGCCGGCCGTGCTGCAGCAAGTTGGCGTCGGAGCCGCCAGCCCCCTTCGCGCAACGCCGCTCCCCTGCGTCCCGGGAATCACGCCGCCAACCAGCCCCGCCGTCTGCCCGACCAGGTCCAGATGGGCCCCGTAGGGCCTAGATCTGGGCCGAGTGCCACCGCCAGGACGAGCCACAACGCCACCCCGCCGCCAACGACGGCGCCGCCGCCCAGCTGCCCGCCCGCTCTGCGACAAGGAACCCTGCCGCCAGCTGGCCCGCCGTCGCCTAGGAGCACCCTCCGGTGCAACTCCGCCCCGCGCCGGAGCCACCAGGAGGGGAAGGGCAGGAGGGCCGCCGCCACCAGCGACCCCGGGGCCAGGACGGCCGCGGGCGCCAGCGACGGCGGCGGGGAGGAGGGGGAGAGGGGGCTGGAGGCGGGAGAGAAAGGTGCGCGACCGGCCGCCCACCGGGGAGGGGGGGGGGCGACGCGGTCGCGCGAGAGAGGAAGGGGACCTAGTCGCCCGCTCGCAGTTGAAATATTCAGAAACACTCCTCCTCGTCTCATTCAAACGGCTAAAGACCGCCTGCCTACCTCCTTTAAACATGCATGTGTGCCAAGAAATCTACTCCGACTACATGTCCGTTCGTGAGCCGGCGGGCATCAAACACAATGTCGTTTGGCCCCTCGCGCCTGCCGGCTGTTTAAACAAGGACATACGTCGGGCAAGAACCACACCACACCTCTGCTTCTCATCTCCTCCTTGCACCATATTCTCCACACTCTTCATGGCATCTGGCGAGTAGGAAGCTGTGTTCTCCGGCATAAAAAGGTGGCTCGGTGGCCCGTTGGATACGAGCTAGACAACTCGCTGCTCCACCTCCCTCGCCGCTCCATGCCATCAGTAGCATGGGCGAGGCTGCAGGCTGGCACACGGAGGAGCAAGTGGCCGCTCCAAGCCGGCGTGTGTTCGGCAGCTCACCGCTCCAAGGTAGCTCACGCAGGAGTGGCGAGTTGCTCTAGCCCGGCATGCACGAGAGCATGGTGGTGCAGGCATCGTGGCTGTTGTGGACGAGGTTGTGTCGTACCGCTTCTCCTATGCCATCCGCCGCCGTCAATGTTCGTGAAACCGCGCCCTGCGGGGGAAGAAAGAAGTCAGCTTTTGCGAAGATCAACGAGGCGGCCACCGACGGCGAGGAAAAGTAGACCATGGGAGGCTACCGCCGCTTGGATCCCATGAAGGACACCACCACCGATGCATCGTCGGCATATACACAACCAGTGACTTGCCCTCTTTGCATGCCACCGCTGTCCCCCGCCCCAAAAACTAACCTTGATCTGTACTTCATGAAAGTGGAGGACACTCCAATGAGCGGAGCGGCCGGACATAGGGAAGGTATGGGGGGAAGCAAAGGCTATTCTTTCGCTTTGGCTGAAGCATATCCCTCCAGGGCATCCGATAATCGAAGGAGCGGCTGCGGGACATGGGGAAGACATGTCAACGAAGGACTGCGAAGGGGGTGGGATTTCATTTTCCGGGGCTCATGGCCGTCTGGAGTTTGGGAACGGGCGCCGACGGTCATTTTAGTCTAGGTTTAGAGTCCGGTCTACTTAAAATATGTCTAAGTGTAATGAATTTGCTCTGGAATTAGATGAAAAGCATCTGATTTTATTTAAAAAAAACCATTCAAGTGTGAATGAATATTATCCGATTTGTTTGAGTTCGAATCAAATTTGTTTATTCGTTGAATTTCATTTTGAAATGTAACCGGACATACACGGCCACCTTTGAATGGCTGACTCCTGCATGGCTGCATCCATATCCATGGACCGGTCGCCTCTGTTCACGGACGAACGCGGGAGCAAATTTCCGGATCGGTGTTGAAGATGCCCTTACAACATACGCTCCACAAGGGTATTTTCCAAATCCAAGTTCCAAAACATGAGATGTGACCAATGGCTCAACGAAGGCCACTCTCCGTTCCTCCTTTGCCCCATTGGTTGCCGCCATGTACGTACATACCTAAAGATCATCCGATGATGTGCGTTCAGTGAAAGAAAACGTTTTTCATCTACTACGAAGGCATATGCGGTGACTTTGTTAACCTCATGATAATGTGCCAGTTCAGTTTTTCGTCGATTACGTAGACGTCTCAAGATGATGTGTGTGTATAAAGAGGTGACTGTATGTGCGTATATATGAATGTCTACGTTTATACCGTGCTAAAAAAACATGAGACGTAACCAATGGCTCAACGAAAGCCACTCTCCCTCCGTCCTTTTGTCCCACTCATCACCACCACGTACGTACTACGTACCCAAAGATCATCGAAATCCCTCGGCGCGCGGAGACGAGGCAGCAGGAGAAATGCATACTGCTACCACCACGCAACGCCAGCGTCCACATCACGCGTTAATTACAGGGTCCAATTCCAAAACCCTGGCAATCGATCTGGCGCGACGCCGCCGTCGACTAGCCGTCGTTGTCCGGCCTCCTAATCCGCTCTGGAGTTTTCTGGCACGGCAGCGCGTCCATTGATTGGTGTGATGGGTACGTGTTCCCAACCATGGAATTGGCCGGGCCATCAACGCGCGTAAGATTATTACGTGCGGCGCTGGACCTCCCGGCCCGGCCGGCCATCGAGACTTGGTTAAGGTAGACACGGCCATGTGCATGCTGTGGCCGTGAAGCGCGTGCGGTCCGTGGCCTAACCGTGCCGGAGATCCACTGTTAGGGCTCGTGTTAATCAGAGCACAACGTGCCCGTGGCTGTTGACGGTCGGCGTCACTTTGTTGTCCCGGCAATCGGGAAACAACACAATAGTGGTAGCATATTTGTCAACAATTTAGTTAACGACGGGGCGAAGGCTGGTGCCGACGGTGATGGGTGGGCAACCCGTCTGCTTCTCTCGCCCCGGAGAACCGGGGAGCCAAGCGGCACGACATCGCTGAAAGTTAGGTGCCCGATCAACTCGAGCAAAAATGAAATAAAATAAAATCTTACTGTACTGGAAAATAAAATAAAATAAAGTTGTTTTCATTCCTGGGCAGTTGTTAGTCCGGCCGAATAACCACCTGGCCACGTTATGCTGACGTGACTAATGCTTTTTCCTTTCTCAAACAAAGACGAAGGTTTGTATAGGAAAATGATAAAGATGTATAGGAAAATGTTAATCATCTGTCTGAAAAATGTTTGTAACATCTAAAAAATGCCACAAGGTTACAACAATGTGCGTGCGTTTATAAAAAGTGTTTGCACAATGTAAAGGAAATGTTCACATAATTCAAAAAATGTTATTTTCATTAAATCAATGTACGTCCCATTTAAAAATAAATGTGTTTGTAAAATTTTCAACTCTGTACACGATATCGAAAAATGTTCGCGTAAATGTAAAAAAATGTTTCCTGCCATAAAGAAATGTACATGAGATCTTAAATAAATATTCCAGTGGTTTAAAAAAATTCTGACATTTAAAAATATTTTATACAATGTTAAAAATTTCCCGTATGTTAACTTTTTTATTTCCATAACTTCATTATAAAAATATACGTGATGTTTTAAAGAAATATTCACGTGTGTCCAAAAAATGACCGTGAAATTTTGCAAAATGTAAAAAATATATTTATTGTCATTAAGAAAACTTAGAACATGTATTTGGAAAATGTTACTGTGTATTCAAAAAAGTGTTCAAAATATGTATATCATAAAAAAATGTACAACATATATTTGAAAAATGTCCAATGCGTATCAAAAATGTTTCATGTGTTACTATTCATCACCCAGGTTGCAGAATAAGTTATTCTTCACCCGAGGTAATCTTACGATCATTTCATAATTAAATTACGTTTCGAATTCAAATAGTTACATTCCTATTGATTAATTACGTAAAATTTGACATAAAAATTAAAAATATAGGTCATAAGACAAGAAAATTTGTAGTTTATGTGTATTTTAGACTATGTTTTTATGTTTGTAATTTTACATATCATAAAATATTTTTTACGGCGATTATATATTTTCTTACGGTCCTTTTTTGCGTCGGAAATAAGACAAAATTTACGGAACGTAAAATTACGGTGCATTGATAGTAAAATAGAGGAGGATGAAGAATAACTATTCCTTACCCAGGGTGACGAATAACGCGACCCTATATATATTATTGAAAAAAAGTAGACATGTGTTAAATAAAGGAAACCAATTAATACTGACAAAGAAACAAAAAGAAAAGCAAAAACCCAAACAATACATAAAAACCAAAAAGAAACAAAAGAAAACCATAAATATAACAAAGTAATAAAAGATAAAAGAAAACCAATAAAAACAAAGTATAACCAAGGAAAAAAATCCAAAGAAAATGGGTGGAAAAACAAAGAAAGCAAAGAGAAGGGGGGAGGGGGGGCATTGCCCGAGTTGGACATGCTCCTTCCAAACCAGATACATTGCGATTAGCATTGGATAACTGTCTCCCGCATCATATCTGTGGACCATGCCCAGACATAAAAACATACATATAGCGAAGATATTTAATGATCAACGTTGGAGATGCTCTTAAGCGTAGTGTATGTACGCACTGTAGCGCACTATGCGCATGTGTTGCATGGCTTCATGTAGCAGAAGTACCGTAGGCCGACAACCACAAGGGCGCCACATGTAAACGCGGCTAGCTGTGCGCACATTCACTGCGCCGCCCGCCACACGGGAAGGACACGATGCGGCGTCATAACTTAGGCTCTCCCTTTTTCCTTTGTTTTTTCTTCATATTTTTTGTTTTTTCGTTTCCTTTTTATCCTTTTGTTTTATCCTTTATTTTTTCTGAACTATTTTTAAATTTGTGGACTTTTTCCCCCAAATTCATGAACTTTTTAAAAATTTGTGAATGTTTAGTGCATGAACTTTTTTAAAAAAAATTGTGAACCTTTTCAAATGCATGAACTTAAGATCATAATGTTTTTCATATTCATGTCTTTTTCATTTTCCAAAAGCTTTTTACAAATTTCATTAACTTTTCAAATTTCATGAGCTTTTTTTAATTCATGTTTTTTTTTCAAATCTGTGAACTTGAAAAAATTCATGAACTTTTCTAAAAGCTAATGAACTTTTTTCATTTCTGCGAACTTTTTCAGTTTGTATAAACCTATTGAAATTCATGAAGTTTTTTCAAATTCAGGAGTTTTGTTTTACAAGTTTTTTGTGAATTCCTTTTTAAATTTTTATGATTCACTAGTGAACTAATAAAAATAACAATAAAAAAGAACTAAAAACAAAATTCTTGGTAAATCTGCACGTTCTACATGCATTGACCACCACAAACCGGAAGGAAATGCAAACAAAAGATAAAACATTTTTTCAGAGTTCATGACATAAAATATAGAGATGGGAATTGAAAATACTAATAAATCTGAGAATGACACAAAAGAACAGAAATATTATAGGCTAAGAGAATAGATCTAATTAATTACTCCCTTTGTAAACTTTATAAGACGTTTTAGGTCACTACTCCCTCCGTTTCTAAATATATGTCTTTTTAGAGATTCTATAAGATGAATTACATACGAAGCAAAATGAACAAATCTACACCGTAAAATACGTCTATATGCATCTGTATGTAGTCTGTATAAAAATCTCCACAATGACTTATATTTAAGAACGGAGGGAGTACTTTACATAGGTAGTAATTAATTGGCATGCATCTGAATAGCAAAACATCTCAGATACTACAGTGGTACAGTGGCGGCAAGTGGGGCAAGTCAGCAAGGTCAACCCTTTTTTTTTCCGAAAAAACTTCAAATCTATTCATCTTTAAGAAGCTTCTGAATGATACTACTACTAATCAACAAGACATACATCTGCACAATATAATCTGACAAGACAAGAAATACACGATCACTTCTCTGAAGTTGTAGTTGAGTACAAATGAACCTGAAACTCAGTATAAAAACAGTATAATTTGAATGGTTGAGTGGAAAAGCCGCCACGACGGGGTTGGATCTCGCGATTTTCAGAAAGTAAGAGCATCTCCAACAGCCGCGCTAAGCGCCGCACGCAAAAAACCTGTTTGCCGCGCGCGCTTCGGCTGGTTTAGCGCGTCCGCCTGCGCTGGCTCCAGCAGCCGCGCTATAATGCAGCGCGCGTCACTCCAGCAGAGCGCAAAAATACAGCGCACGCGCCGCACAAACCACATATACATGTATTATGAGCAAAAATGATCAAACAAACAAAATAAATCAACAATAAATAGTTCAATTTCGTTATCATTACAACTCAAACAAATAGTTTATCGTTCAGTACAACAAATGCAATAAACACAACAAATAGTTCATGAACAATACAATGTCGAATGCAGATATCATTATGCTCTTTGTTGTCCATGCCATGCCCACCACTCTTCAATCAAATCATTCTGAAGTTCATTGTGCGTTGCGGGACGCAGAATGGCATGATAGGAGGCAATAAAACGGGCTACCCTTTCAGCCCTCCGTCGCACTCGCACGGGATATCCCAAGAGCTCATACTGTGAGTAGTCTAAATCTTGGCCACGCTCATTCTCGATGATCATGTTGTGCATGATCACACAAGCGTGCATGATGTACCAAAGCATTTTTTGATCCCAAAATCTAGCCGGTCCTCTCACAATAGCAAATTGGGCTTGCAAAATCCCAAATGCTCTCTCCACATCTTTTCTAGCCGCCGCATGAGCATTGTGGAAGTCAAGATTTTTCTTACCTTCCGGCTTTATCAACGGCTTCACGAAGGTTTGCCACTTTGGATAGATGCCATCCGCTAGATAATAGCCATAGTTGTACGTACGGCCATTTGCTACAAACTGCACCGGTGGCAACTCACCGTTTGCAATCTTATTCATCAGTGGTGACCGGTTGACAACATTGATGTCATTCAAAGATCCAGGCATTTCAAAGAATGCATGCCAAATCCAAGTCTCCTGATCGGCCACCGCTTCAAGGATTATAGTGGAACCCTTTTTTTGGCCGTGGAATTGCCCATGCCATGCCTTTGGACAATTCTTCCAACTCCAATGCATGCAATCTATTGAGCCAAGCATGCCAGGACAACCGCGAGCTTTGTTCATCGCCAATAGCCTTGCGACGTCTTCAGCATTGGGAGATCTCAAATACTCCTCGCCAAACACTTGCACAATTCCCACTGCAAAGCGCTTGACACACATGATGGCTTGGCTCTCACCCATAGCCAAGTGATCATCAACAAGCTCAGCCGGTATACCGTATGCCAACATACGCAAAGCGGCTGTCACCTTCTGAAAGGTGCTATGCCCGAGCTCTCCGGCGGCATTCCTCCTTTGCTGAAAAAAACGGTCGTGGCTCGCTAGTTTCTCTGCAATGCGCCTGAACAACTCGGTGCTCATCCTAAACCGGCGACGAAAATACGACTCGGGATATATGGGATTCTCCGCAAAATAATGCCTGATCAATCTGTTGTGGGCATCGATCCTATCCCTCCAAATTTTCTGCCGACCCATAACCGAACCACCGTGCTTTGGTTTTTTATATGCATAGCTAGGATCATTGCAAGATCCTCCTCCTCTTCCATATCAAATTCTTCTTCGAAAGAATCATACGACGAACTCATCTACAATGTTCAATACCATACTGTAAAAACTACAATTCAAAACATGCATCAAATTCATGAAGTTTGAGCAATACATACCTTGTAGGCGTTTTGTCAAACACCTTGCGGGCGCGGCGCGGCAGCGAGCACTCGGGCGCTGTTCCTCGGACGACGGAGGCGCGCGAGCGCCGGCGGGACTAGGAGGGGATGGG
Organism: Triticum urartu; assembly: GCF_003073215.2. NCBI lineage: Eukaryota > Viridiplantae > Streptophyta > Magnoliopsida > Poales > Poaceae > Triticum > Triticum urartu. The sequence continues at coordinate 495,145,758 of NC_053022.1, read as the reverse complement.
GCGGAAGCGCGGACGTGCGGGGATAGGCCGGGGAAGTCTGAACGGTCGCCGGGGGGCGCGGGCGGCGGCGGCGGCGCGGCCGGAGGGAGGGTGGAAGTGGGAGAGGAAATGCGGGCGCGAGCGTTGAAGTGTGCCGCGCGCTGCAGCGGGCGCCCGAAATACACCGCGCGGCTTAGTGTTTTCGACCGCGCGCCCAACCCGTTATAGCGCACGCGCCGTTTTTGCGCGCCCGCTGGAGCGACCCGCCGCGTTGCGCGCGCGCTAAAACGGCCTAATTTGCGGCGCGGCGCTAGTTTAGCGCGGCTGTTGGAGATGCTCTAATACATGTGCTCCTTGCGCTCCATCTCATACAGCACGACCTTCTCACTGCCTCACGCGCTGCCCTGGAGCACCTCGACGTACATGCGCGCCCTGTCCCTGACAGGGTCCAAGCGTCTGTCGGCAGCCAAGCACCGCCCACTCCTGCTGCTACCATAATATTGCCTAAAAAATGTACGCATATTTATACCATATAACCACGTAGGGTCTTTCCTAAAAGAAAAACAAAACTGAGACGAGGGGAAATTATTTCAAAGCACATTACTAACATGACCCAACATGCAAAATAACCATCAATGATACTCTGCAGACATACTTTTAATCCATACCAACACAGCTGGGTATCATAATGCATCTTTAGACAAATTCACAGGCAATGTATTTTCTCCGGCCACATAGATCATCAAGACCGGATCAGGAATGCGAGACATCAAGCAGAAGCAAAATATACATATATGTAAGCATCACCAGTACAGAAATTCAGAGAATGAAATAGGAGAGATGATTCTTGTGATGGAATTACAATGTGACATAATGATTATTAACATACCTACATAATGATTAATGGAGTTACTCCTGTTTCAGGTTGCTTGACAAGAAGGTTGCAAATGGCATCACACATTGCCTGAAAGACATTAATCAAGCACATCTCAGATGATACCCCAAATATCGTTCTTCTGTTTAAGAAGATGCATAAACAGTGGGATTGGCCTTACCGAAATTCAACATAGTAAGCTTGGTGCAGATTACTGTATCATGAATAGGATATTTAAGACCAGAACACAAAAGAGTTGTTGTTACATGCATATGCAAAAAAAAAACTAAGCTCTAAAATTTATAGAGACGATATTCTCTTGCTAAACTCTTAAAATTTTCTCCCGGAACAGAGATGCTATTCTCTTGCTAAGCTTTTAAATTTACTAGATGATCTGTTGCGCCGATGGCACAAAGGGCGAGAGTGAATCAGGCTTTCAAAACTTGGAATATTTAGAGACTGGTCATAAAATCCTTGAAGCATAAGAATATATATATATATATAGGAAAAATACATCCTACCACCCGGTGGTAGTTACCCCATATATCTCATATACTACCATGTGGTACTATATATACAATTTTATTATTTTAAATATGTTCATATAATATATCTAAGATGTTTCAAATCAAGTTACATGAAAAAATTGCATATGAACCCATAGTTTTTGTTATATTTGTGAAATACGTACATATTTATACGTAAAAAAGAGCATACTCAAAACAAGATATATACTACTTAAAAATTAGTATATATACTACCTAATCATTGTTATATACATCATACTACACGTACATACTCTCGGTTTCGTCAGATACTACATACAACATACAAAACGCAAGTGGTGGTAACTACCACTGCTTGTAGGAAACATTTGTCCTATATATATATATATATATATATATAGGTAAGATGTTCATATATGACACTATTATATTACATTAATGGTAGGTTCATATGACAAAATAAAGGCATGAGATTAGTTCATGATATAAGCAAAGCCAAATAGGCGGAGATGTGTCATATAGATAACTTTGGTCAGCCAGCTTATGGTAACTACTAACTAAGATCAGGTAGAGTCATTGCTGCCTGAGCCATAGGCATTGAAAATGACTTCATCGTCTAAGTAGCTCTTCATGGTGGGTGTGCTTGGTGGGCTGTCATTGACAAAAGCAGAAATGACTTCCCCAATAATACTTGTTTGTTTTGTGTGGAATGCCCAATTATACTTCTCTGTTTTGTGTAGAATGTCCTTTGATTGTAATGTCGTATCGTCAAGGCAATCCGCAACACACTTGATCTGCGAGAGAATATGGTTCAAATCATTGTTTTTTAGGCATTGATCCTCCTGTGAAGTTGGTATTTATGATGTGGTAAAGTTCCTTTACTTCCGTGTAGACCATTCGACCAGCTGCTACTCAGATAGTCTATTATTCCTTCTTTTTCTTTCAGCTCATGTTCCAGAGATTTATTCAAATGCATGAATTTTGACAGCTCATGTTCCAGAGATTTATTCAAATGCATGAATTTTGACAGCTCATGTTCCAGAGATTTATTCAAATGCATGAATTTTGACAGCTCATGTTCCAGAGATTTATTCAAATGCATGAATTTTGACAGCTCATGTTCCAGAGATTTATTCAAATGCATGAATTTTGACAGCTCATGTTCCAGAGATTTATTCAAATGCATGAATTTTGACAGCTCATGTTCCAGAGATTTATTCAAATGCATGAATTTTGACAGCTCATGTTCCAGAGATTTATTCAAATGCATGAATTTTGACAGCTCATGTTCCAGAGATTTATTCAAATGCATGAATTTTGACAGCTCATGTTCCAGAGATTTATTCAAATGCATGAATTTTGACAGGGGAAAATTAGAGTACACAAAAGTTTAAATGAAGGTATGAAGGGCATTCAAACAAAGAATAGAAGATGCTCTTACATAAACAAAAGGAACAATATAATTGTACTGAAAGAGGACACATCAGTGCTGAAGAAAACATGAGACGATCAACAACAAGCATACAGGGAAATGCTGCTACAGAATGGTCCATTGATGGTAGGTTCAATACATAGCAAATGCAAATATTACAGTGGATAGAGAATGTTATCTAAGCAACTGCAACTAACACAGGGGATGCAATACAAGAAGTTTTTCAAGCAGGTAGAATACATAGTGTTCACGATATACTGGGCTAGAGCATAACAGAGTGCCTAACATTAATTTAATGGCTATGGAGATCGCTAATAGTTATGTAGCTGTCGCCGATGTCATCATTAGAACCTTCACCACAGCCTGAATCTGATTCTGTATCATATGAATATATGCCTTTCTTTTGTACTGAGAGACATGCTGCGCTAGTAATATTCCGAAATGCAGCCACAATATCATGTATCTTCAGAAGATTTTTTAGATTACAAACAGTCATTGGAGTAGTAGGGTTATATTTTTGCCAGTTGCATATATATCAATAATACACTGTAAATTCTGCTCGGTGCTGGTGCTTGCACACTTGGAGGTGGTGGTTGTCGCTCTACTTCGACACCTCTTGCGACATCCACCGGTGCTGCTGGCCACTATACGTCGACTCCCCAAGTGGCTCTACGTTGACTCGCTACTCTCTGTCGACTCTGCATGCGGCTTCCACGGGTGGTGGCGACTGCTCATCATCGGCAGATGTTTCTACTTCAACCTCTTCCACAGTGTCCCTGTTTGTGTGTGAGATTGTACAGTTGTGATGCCTGCTTGATGCTTGGGATTCTTCACCGACAGTTTCTGCAGGTTCTGTGACTGACTCTTCTGGCACTGAGAAACCACTTTCTACTCATCCACGTACATCCCCATGGATTCTCGATACTGGAGCATCGTTTCATATGACTTATGATTCTTCCACTTTGACCTCCGTTCGACCTGTCGAATCTCCTGTTCGTGTTCTTACGACTGATGGCACTCCGGTCCTGTAGCTAGTCAAGGCACTCTTAGCACTTCTTCATTTCATGTTCCCTCTGTCGCTCATGTTCCTCAACTTACCATGTAGCTCATTTCTGGTGGTCAGATTGTTGACTCTAGTTGTAGGGTCATTCTCAACTTTGATTCATGTTCTGTTCAAGATGGTCGCACGGCCGCTCTGCTTGGTGCTGGCCCTCAATGTTCTGATGGTCTCTAGGAGCTTGAATGGCTTCGTCTTCCTTCCGCCGCCAGTCTCACAACCCCTGTTGTTGCATCTACCAGCTCTTTTCAGCAGTGGCATCATCGTCTTGGCCATTTATGTGGTTCTCGTCTTTGGTTCATCGCGGTGTTCTGGAGTCTGTCTCCGGTAACGCTTCGTTGGATTGTCTGGGTTGTAGGCTTGGTAAGCAAATTCAGGTACCCTACCCTCACAGAGTCAGTCTTCGAGCGTCCTCTTGATCTCGTTCACTCTGATGTTTGGGGTCTGGCTCCCTTCGCTTCAAAAGGGGGTCATCACTATTATATTATCTTTATAGATGATTTTTCTCGGTACACTTGGATCTATTCCACGTCTTCTCATAGTGAGGTCTTATCTATATATAAAAAATTTGCTGCCATGGTTCATACCCAATTTTCCACTCCTATTCGTGTTTTTCGCGCAGATTCAGCTGGTGAGTATATCTCCCATGCCCTGTGAGGATTTCTTGCCGAGCATGGTACTCTTACTCAGTTCTCTTGCCCTAGTGCTCATGCTCAGAATGGTGTGGCTGAGCGCAAGCATCGTCACCTTCCTGAGACGGCGTGTGCGATGATGATCGCCGCCTCTTTTCCGCCTCACTTCTGGGCTGAGGCTGTTACTACTTCCACCTATCTCATCAACATTCAACCATCTGTTGCTCTACAGGGTGGTATTCCTCTTGAGCGTCTTTTTGGTCGTTCTCCTGATTATTCGGCGCTCCGTTTGTTTGGTTGCTTTTGCTATGTTTTGCTTGCCCCTCCTGAACGCACCAAACTAACCGCTCAGTCTGTTGAGTGTGTCTTTCTCGAATACAGTGATAAGCACAAGGGCTATTGGTGTTGGGATCCTGTCGGTCGCCGGATGCGTATTTCCCAGGATGTGACCTTTGATGAATCTCGTCCCTTCTACCCGCGTCCATCTTTCTTGGCCTTTTCGACAGAGGACATCTCTTTCTTACGTTTCCGGATACACCTCCCTCTGTGCCCAGTATTCCTACTTCTCGCCCCGCTGTTGCAGATTTGACGCCATCCTCTCCTATGGTTTCTTCTCCTCCCTCATCGCATGACTCTCCACCTTCATCACCGATACCTTCCCCTTCTCCACCTTCATCACTGATACATTCCACCTCTTCCGTCCTTTCCATTCCATTATACTCGTCGTTCACGTGTTGTGGATGAGTCTACCGATGTGCCCTTTCTACTTCTGGTGTTTCGTCTTCCTCCTCTCAACCGACTTATGGTCTTCGTTCTCGGCCTTGTCCGCCTCCTGACAGATATTCTCCTTCTCGCTTGGTCTTTCGACCATTCTTGAGCCGACTTCTTATCGAGATGCTATTGTTCATCTTGAATGGTAGTTTGCGATGGCAGAGGAGATTGCTGCCCTTGAGCACACCAGCACGTGGGAGCTGGTTTCTCTTCCTCCCGCGTTCGTCCCATCACTTGTAAGTGGGTCTATAAGATTAAGACTCGCTCTGATGGTTCTCTTGAGCGTTATAAAGCTCGTCTTGTAGCTCGTGGCTTTTAGCAGGAGCATGGTCATGATTACGATGAGACTTTTGCTCCTGTGGTCCATATGACCACTGTCAGCACACTTCTCGCAGTGGCCTCTATCCGCCACTGGTCCGTGTCTCAGCTTGATGTTAAGAATGCCTTTCTTAATGGTGAGTTGCGTGAGGAAGTTTATATGCAGCCATCACCTGGGTATTCAGTTCCTGACGGCATGGTTTGCCGTCTTCTTTGCTCTCTATATGGCCTTAAGCAAGCCCCACATGCTTGGTTTGAGCGTTTTGCCTCTGTGGTCACTGCAGCTGGTTTTTCGCCCAGTGCTCATGATCTAGCACTATTTTCCACCTTTATGCTTGTGGTCACTCTTCTTCTATATGTTGATGACATGATCATCACCGGCAACGATTCTGAGTACATTGCCTTTGTCAAGACCCGTCTCAGTGAGCAGTTTCTTATGTCTGATCTTGGCCCCCTTCGTTACTTTCTTGGGATTGAGGTTTCCTCCACCTCTAATGGCTTTTCTATTTCTCAAGAAAAGTATATCCAGGATCTTCTTGCTCGTGCCGCTCTTAGTGATGAGCGCACTGCTGAGACTCCTATGGAGCTCAATATTAACCTTCGGGCTTCTGATGATGAGCTCTTGTCTGATCCGATTCATTATCGTCATCTTGTTGGGAGTCTTGTCTATCTTGTTGTCACTCGTCTGGATATCTCCTATCCTGTCCATATTCTGAGTCAGTTTGTTTTCGCTCCCACTTAAGTTCACTATAGTCACCTTCGAGTTCTACTATATCTTTGTGACACGATCTCTCATCGTCTCTTCTTTCCTCGCTCCAGCTTGTTACAGCTCCAGGCCTATTCGGATGCTATGTGGGTCAATGGTCCTTCAGATCGCCGTTCACTTTCTGTTTACTGTGTTTTTTTGGTGGTTCTCTCATTGCTCGGAAGATGAAGAAACAGACTGTAGTTTCTCGTTCGAGTGCGGAGGCCGAGTTGAGAGCTATGGCTCTTCTGATGGCAGAGGTGACTTGGTTACGGTGGCTACTGGAGGATTTTGGTGTTTCTGTGACTACACCTACCACCCTCTTGTCTGACAGTACAGGTGCTATCAGTATTGCGCGGGACCCCATGAAGCATGAGCTTACGAAACATATTGGTGTTAATGCTTATTATGTGCGCGCTGCTGTGCAGGATCGTGTTATTGCTCTTCAGTATGTGCCTTCCGAGTTACAGCTGGCGGATTTCTTCACGAAGGCACAGACTAGAGTGCAACATAGATTTCACCTCTCCAAACTCAGTGTTGTGGATCCACCATGAGTTTGAAGGGGGGGGGGGGGTTATAGTTATATTGATGATGGCCTTTTGTATTCTTGCCTTTTGGCATTCTCATGTACATCTTACATATGGTGGCTTTGGCCTCCTAGTAATACAAGTTACATATTTCCTGACAAAAATCCACTTCACTGGTGATGTAAGTTGATAAAAAATCTATAGATAATCTACTTGATGTGTTTAAGATATTTACTTATAATGTGAGGAACATTGTCTTTAGCTTTATTTGCATGGTACAATATGAGTCGCATCCTGATTTTAGTAAGCTTTAAATTCTAGGCTACCTATAAATAATTTGGTTGGTATTTTCCCTAAAAATGACTTGTTAGGTTATGTGAAATTGATGTCAAAAAAATGAGATCCATGGGCACTAGCACTCAGGACGTAGTTTTTTAGAAGAAGCCCGCCCGGAGTGAGGTACCAGAAAATTCAACCCCGACGGGGTTTGAACCCTGGTCGCATAGAAGCTGCTCCTTTCTCCTTTTCTTGATGGGAAAAAAGTAGCCACTCGTCTCCAAACTCGCCGCACAGCCGCCTTCTACTCCACCACACAGCCAGCCAGTCAATGGTTGTCGCCGCATCTCATCTCCAGTGGATCTTTTGTCATGAATGAAAAAAAAAAGATGCTTCTCATGGATGAAGAAGAAAATTGTACGTAGATTGTGTCCACAAAGAAAGAGATGGTACCATTTTCTTGTTCATTGCTCAATCGATCAAGGCAATCCAACTTTAAAGTAAATGATAGTATTAACAATCAGACAAGAAGAGTCATTCTATTTTTTTTAGTCTAAATTTTGAGGAAAATTTATACTTTGACATCCCAGGTCTAGGAAGCGTCATAATGGAGTGTGAGATACAAAAATGGGCTGAAAAAAACTATTTTTCTTCTTTCTTCATAGCAGGAAGCATCAAGTAGTGATGAATAGAAAGAAAAAAAATGCCTTCATCACATATATAGATACATGTCAGTTTTGATGCAAGTAACTTTGGTGCTAGTCTGCTAGTAATTTGTAATCATGAAGTTGAACACAACTAACATTTCAAGGAAAGAATAACAAGTTATTTGGAGAAAGAGCCTACGAAGAATTGCAGAATAATGTGTGTATAACTTCTGCTAACATGTTGCCGCATATCATGATGATAAGAATCCTGCTACTTTCATGGACCCCATGCCGACTATTTCCTTATTGCCATCTAATTTATATCCATTTACCGGTGCCACCGATAGCTTCATATAGCAAAGAGTGTTTTACCGGTCTATGGGAGGAATGCCAATGACATAATTAGGCTAAGAGAACAAGGAATAAAATCTAAAACTGGCAAAATTCAGAAGGGATTATCAATAGAACGGAAGCAATTACCTTGCGAGAAGTTTCAGCCATAGCAAATCCAACATAACCAATTTCATGGGGAACCACACAAACATCGACAACCTCACCAGTCTCTGCTACGAGTGATAGCACAAGTAGATGAATCAAAGAGACGATTAAGTTACATGGATCAGGGACATAAATCACTACTGCTAGTAGATGAAGGAAGAGCCAGACATATAGGCATGTCAACACAACAAGGAGCCAGTGTTACAACAATAATATATAACCACTATTGCTAGACATGGAAAAATAGATATGTATGGCAAAAGAAGGAAATAGCACGACTCCGTCCAAAGAAACTTAGCAAACATATGGTGTCCATGTTGGTTGTAGAAATCCTACAGAATTCAATTCTTTGTCAGAATTAGAAAGGGCCCATGTGAACATCTATTAGTTTCAGCAGCAAACCTACGTTTTCTGTACTTCTGGTTATCAATCAAACAAAATATTTTAGGTATGTTAAGGAAAGTTGTGGCTTCCTCATGTGACAGACAATACTAACCCCCTATTCACAACAAAAGACCCAATAAATGTGAATGCTCAGAATGTAGAGAATCCACGATGGCGGCAGCGGAACATATGTCTAACCATAGACGAGCTCGCTTGGATACTTCATATGACTCCACAGTGCTAGCTTCACATTCAAAAGATGAATCTGTTCGTCTGCTAAGTTTCAATTGAAAAGATTCATACGAGATTGTTGTTTAGATGCCTCTATAATTGAATGATACCATAATATAAATGCTAACCAGATCACCAACCCACAAATCTTGGGCAACACCAGTCGGTTCCTTGAAAAAGAAATCACTAATCCTTCTTATGTTACTGTTACTGTTTCTTTTTCTCTGTTTCATTTAATAAATGATCGAGCAAGTGGTAAAAAAATTTCTGAACATTAACCGTTGGGGGTCTAACATGCATGCATATATGTCCAAATCATGAGTGCTCTGATTTTCTAGAGAGTTATCGAGCAATCTGAAATGCACAAGCTATAGATAGCAGCAATCATTTTTTTCTCAGTAAAAAAGACCATTAGACAACAACTGTAATGAGCTTTTGAAAATAAGTAAAATAAAACTGCCTCATGTATATATGACGATCACTATTGAAGGACCATCAAACACCAGACTAGCACACAACTACAAGTGGCACACAAATTAAGAGATCACACAGAATTAAGAATCACCTATCTTTCCTGAATCAACTAGATTAAAAACTTAATGTTCCTCTCGTCTGCTCTACTATGAATCATAGTAAATAGTATGATTAACATTAATAAAGGGAAAAGTTTGAAAGACTGGCTTGATAAAACAAAATGTCATCCATTTTGTGACAAGAAACTTATTCTACAGTATCACCCTGACAGAAAAACACCGTCTGTTTTGCAATGTGGGGAGCATGTCAGTCCCAATTTGAGCTGGATTTCCAACATACATCTTCCTTGCCCCACCTGAAGCTGCTCTACTTGAAGAAGCGTCGCCGGTTGACCAAGAAGGAGGATTTAAGTTGGATCAAATGGTCCAGATTGCATACCTATTGAATGATTTGAATCAGAGGCGTTCAGGCGGCGGCGGCGGCTTTGGGGCTTGTCGTTGACCTGGCTCCGGTGATCCTTGCAGCTCGGGAAGGCGTCTAAGAGATTTTCGTTGAGTCGGCCGTTCTGTTTCTCTCCTGGGAAACGTCGGTGGTGTTCCCTGGCGTCGGCTGGGCTCTGTCGGAGCTGTAGCGGCGCCGGCGAGTACTCGAGCTCGAATTCGAGAGGCTCGGCTTGACTACGCGGTTCCGTTGCTCTCCTCGGAGAAGGCCGTGGTGGTCTCTGGCGTCGGCTGGGATCGGTCGGAGCTGTGGCGGTGGCGGCAGCGGCACCGCGAGGAATTGGAGATCGGATTCGAGGGGTTTCTAGGGCTGCGAACTCGGGGAGAGGCGCGGGGATCGAGAGGCGGCGCGGGGCTACACGGGGCGGCGGTGCTCGGGCCGGACTCCGCCATGGAGGTGGACACCGGCTCGGGGGTCGGGGATGACACGCCGGTCCGGGCGTCAGCGGGAGAGGGGGTATGCTTCAATGACGTGTGGGGTCAAGGGCTGGCGTCAGTGCTGACGTGCGCGCTTGGGGATGGGCTCGGTCTTGCTGGCCTGGGCCTTCTGGGTTGCTGCTGCGCGGCGTTCCACAAACCAGGCTTAAACCTAGCGAGTAGCCCAGTACATTCAGCCCACTGACGGCCCACGACTCAACCTTTATCTTTTTTTACGGGGGGAAAAGCATTTCATTAATTAATTGATAACCGTTTTACAATCATTCATGATGATAATGCTAATCTCCTCAGGGATATTTGCAACCAACATGCTGTGCGTTGTTGTCTATGTCCTATAGCTGCCATGGCATCTGCAGCTTTGTTCTGAGTCCGACTAATCTTTTGGATCTCTCATTTTTTCACCATGCACACTGTCTACATCAGCGTACTACCTTTCCTATATGCAAATTTAAACATGCATAATGCCCTTTGTCATCCACATCATCATCTGTTTTCAGTTTTCTTTATCAGGAAAGAAACGAAGCTCCGGCTGGAGCGCTACGGCCTTGCCATCTCCTCAAATATAACTCCCCCACCCATTAATTTTTCATCACTTTCTTCATCTTCATGCAGCAGTTCCACTTCCTCTTACCCACCGAAATAGATGCAGAGTTCCACTTCCAGCTTGTTTGGTTTGGGGGAGTTGTTGATTGGGAATGGGAATTTAAGGTAGGTGAGACTTAAAATCCTTTGATTGACTCAGGGACATGGGAATTAAGAAAGGAGAGGGAAGGGGAATCAAGAGGGCCAACTCCCTCAGATCTCTTCCCTGGGGGACCCCTGGTAATTGAACTGGGGATTGGGAATTAGCAAAAAAGAAAAACGTGTGCACGTCGGTGAGGGACCTTTGGTTAGCTGAGCATGTACGTGAGGAAGGGATTCCCCTGTCTAATCTCTTCTCTACTATCTAAAAGAAACATAGTGTTTCGTTTCCCCTCTTACTTTCCCCGCTTCGTCCAACCTCTCGTACGACACCCTCACCCTGTCCCGATTTTCTTTCCCCCGTCCCGGTTTTCTCCCTCCGGCCGGACAAACAAGACAGCAATCAATCACATAAGGTAACCAGAGGCAATCATTCCAAACGCAATCAATTCACATAAGGTAACAAGAGACAATCAATTCAAACGCAATCAATTCATGCATGGCAATCAATTCATTCATCTCCTTCCTTCTTTCATTGAAACCGTGATCAATATTCTTCCTTCTTTGACTATCACCATGGTTTACCTGGCGCCAATGAAAATGAAAATAGTCAGATCAGCCAAAGTATGTCTTTTTAGCTGCCGCCAACACGACGAAAAAAATAAATTCAGCTGAAAATCTGTCCGGGATCAACTGCTATATCTATGTTCTTTCCATTTTTCTACTTTCCCCATTAATTCCTTCCTATCCCCTACGTACCATATAAATGACAGACAAGAATCTGCGCATTAACTTTAATTAATTATACGGGATCACCTTCCTATCCCGTGCGTTGCATATAAGCCTGATTCCACGCACAATGTTATAAGCATACAAACCTCACGCACACTTCGTGCCATTGGTTTCAAAAAATTGTTCCCCTGTTCTTCCTTTCTAGCTGATCTTTCCTGGGTGCCACGACGCTAAGATAAACGCACACAGACTCCTATCTAAATTGCTTCGGTAAGTCCTGTGATTTATTCATGTTTCCCGTGTATAATTAACCCCATGTTTGTGAGCATCCACTCTATGCAAAATGCATCCTATTTATAATTTGGGCTTCGAGCAGAATACAATAGTATGATTCAAACTAACACGTGAGGTTGTAGAAGGACACATACCCCACATGAAATCAGCAACTGGATGGGAGAAGGAGGCCTCCATCCCTTTGCGATGTGCGGGCTGCAGCTCCTCTCCACGCCGCGGGAGCTAACTCCAGCACACAGAGGCCGCTCAGCCTCCGTCTTACGCGCAGACGCCGTCACCGTATCACGCGCAGCCACCGTTTCCCGACCACCGCGCCTGCCATCACGGGCGACGGCACACGCAGCCCCCATCACCATGGCCAGAACGTCTGCCTTCAAGGACGGCGGCCCGCACATCCTCAACGAGCAGAGCCAGGTAGAGCGACGCCGGACGCGACATCGCCGACGAGCGTCCCAATTTGCCCGCCGCAGCGGCATGGATTTCGGCGTCGTCACAGCCGCTATCTCCGTCCTTTCCGTGAATGTCGGCGATAATTGGGGGATATTTTGCGTAGGGTTTCGACCGGAGCTGATTTTGTGATCCGGGGGTTGATCTGTGTCGTCCAGAGGATCGGGCGGTGCGCATCGTGGCACATCTGTGATGGCAAGCCCAAGTTGGGCCAGTTCAGAATGGATGGTGGCCCTTGTTGTAATAGGCCGTTGAACAAATTAGATCTCGCGGGCAGGCCAAATGTGATAATAAGCTTCGTGTTCTCTCTTGTGCAACTGGGCCGAAATTAATTATATTTTCGCATGTTTACAATACATGGTGACATGTAAACGATCCTCAATAAATAGTCTGATGACATGTAAACAGCAAGATGTGAACAATATGTTTGTATTACCATGTGCTATTAGTGTTACGGAAGGGAAATATGTATCACCATGTAAAATCACTTTTTGTGGCAACAAATTATAATTTATCATGTTCAGGTATATTAATATAACTTTAAAGTCATTCATCATGTATAATTAGCATGAAATTTATATGAAGTGTGACATAATAAATGGTGGTGCATAAGTCCTATATGAGGTGTGATGTAGAATAAGCGTGCACTCTACAAGCTTATCACGGTGGCCACGTAATTAAAATTTTTTTTTGACACCGTCTTCCTTGCAGATGAAGTCTCCGGCACGATCGAGTGATCGTACTCCCTTCAAAGACATGACGAGATCTATGAACCAAAGTAATATTTATCATGTCGAACTTTATGAGCAAAAGTACTATTTAATGATCTAATGATGTGGAAGTGTACAATCTCACAAGAAATATTACTGTCATTGTTGTGTTGTTTAGGTGTCGTCGATATTAGTAATGGAGCGGAACCTATGGATGCGAAAGAGCGCAAGCGGCAACGTGCTAGGGAACGATACGCGCAGATGGGTGAAGAGAAAAGAAATGAACTACTAAAGAAGCGCCGTGAAGCCTATCGAGATAAGAAAGCTCGACTATTGGTTAATTCCCAAGAGACACGATCAGGTCCACACATGTCGGTTGTTAAAGGTGCTTAATAGTAGGCATATTATTACTTGCAAATATATCATTCCATGTTTCTAAGCAACTAAACCTGACGCGTGCCTTGGTTAGAACAAGAAGACACTTCTTGCAACAAGGAAAATATGGTTCCTCTTGAAGATAATGACTGGCTAAGCAGAAATGACATGTACAGGAGGAAATTTATTGAATTGCCGGTTCAAAGCGAAGAAAACCATCAGACTGGTATAAATACAACCAATATATCTTACTATATATGCTAATAATTTATTACTCATTGTTCTATGTATGTGATGATTCTTTATTCTGTAGATATTATGGACTTCAACACTTGCAATACTGTTAGTCCCACATCATCCCATATTTAGCCACAAGCCATAGATCCCAAAGAGCGAAGGAGGCAACGAGATAGGGAACGATATGCGAACATGGAGAGCAATAAAAAAGAAGCATTGTTGGAAAGACAACGTCAAGCCTATCAAAAAACAAAATCATCAACAGGTAAATTCATGATAAATATGTCAAAATTGTACATTCGTTGGATGTAACAAACTAGCACTCTGAAGGGATTGCCGCTTTCATGTGATTCAACAGAGAAAGTCAACGGTACACGTGCTAATGATAGGGAACGGTATGCTCACATGGATAACAACAAGAAAGATGCACTGCTAGAAAGTAAGCGTCAAGCCTATCAGCAGACAAAATCTTCGACAGGTAATAATTGCACAAAACCAATCAGAATTGTTCCCCAATAGCCGAGATCACACAATCAGTACTCTTATGGTGTTATACTTATCATTTGATTTCAACAGAGAAAATGGAAAGTAAACGCGTTAATGATAGGGAGCGGTATGCCAGTATGACTCATGAGAAAAGACATGCAAAGAGCGCTCGCCGCATGTCTTTGCGCAACACTCTCAACCAAGATTCCTTGGCCATGGAGAACCCATTTTACATCCCCAAGATAGTCCGCTTCTGAGGATATATCTTGTGTGGAGACACCAGATATGGATGTCAGTATGGAGCCACGAAGAAAACATGTGACACCCGGGGAAAGGCAAGCTTTGATGGATCGTCGAAACCAAGCTTTCCAAGCAAGTGGTAGGAAGAATAGACCCACATCGACCGATGAAAACCAATCCATTGCGCTAGACGGCGTAAATGGGTTTGAACATCCAACACAATCGGTCATCATTAACAATGGTAATGTTATTAACTTCGGAACACTGATTCTCTATGATTGTTCACTGAAATTTTTATGTTCTAATAACAGAAAGTACATCGCGATTTTGTGAGCCTAGCGAAATACATCTAGCACCCAACAATGATGTGAATGCATCGTTAGATCAAAATCCAACAATGACGGTGGAAGGTGTCAATGGTTTTGAACTTCCTTCACAATCTGTCCTTGTCAATAATGGTAATGTTTTCTCTTAATTGTTCGAACATTCTAAGATAAGTCTTTCATAATCATATTGATTATCTTTTATGTTGTACTCATAGAGAATACATCTCCAAATACCTTTGCGATGCAAGAACATACAACACACTCACAATCCAATGACGATGGTAAGCTTTTTTATGAAATTCATGCACGCAGATTTATTGGAGACATGAGCCTCATAAATTATTGTGGGATAGGTGATGGAGAGGGTGTCATATTGGAGGACGACTCGGAAGACGAGGAAGGCTACATGTTCGCTGGGATGGGTATTTTAATCATGTTCCACGACATCTCGTGTATATCATGTGCATGTTTTTTGTACTCATATTGATAGTACGTTGAACAATTTCAGAGGAGGACAATGACGAGGATGTTGAAATGGAGGATGTTGATGATGACAACGACACTACTTCCATTTCATGTGTTCCAGATCCCTATGATACGATTTATAGCAAACTCCCAACCAACACACACAAGCTGAAGTCGGTGGAGGACTGCAAACACTGCTATGCAAAGAAGTTCGAGCGTGAGTCCATGGGTTTTTGCTGCCAGAAGGGGAAGATCAAACTGGCCAACCCAGATACGCCACCCGAGCTCATGAGGCTATGGACAAGTGCAGACTCTGATTCCAGGCATTTTCGTGACAATATCAGGTTTTTCAACAGCCACTTCTCATTCACCTCACTATATTGTCACCTTGATAGTGATACCACTAACATATCAAAGCACCCTATCTATACCTTTCGTGCCCATGGCCAAATGTACCACAACATACGGTCATTCGGCAAACAAGATGATTTGGATCGTAGTCACTTGGAGCTCTACTTCTATGATGATGACCCCAATTTAGAACATAGGTATCGCAGTTGCCGTAAAGAGCAGTGTCAGAAAGACAAAGAAGTTATCACACAATTGGTCAACATACTTCATGGCAACCCATACTCTGAACACCTCCGAAGTATGGGCCATGTTGATGATGTTGATGACTATCACATAACACTTAACCTTGACCAACGGATGGATCAAAGAAGATATAACACCCCGACCACTTCAGAAGTAGCTGCTGTGTGGGTGGAGGGTAGTGAACGTCGAAGACAATTTGACAGTAGCGTCATCCTACAAGGGAAGAATAGAGATATATATATGGCATCAAGTCCTACCATGGATGCTATGATGCGTTGTCGTACCCTCTTTTCTTCCCTAGAGGTGAACTTGGGTGGCATACTGATATCCCGAAGGAAGGTGTGCCCCATGAAATTGTGATGGCAGCTCGTGCAGCTCGTCTAGCTCGTGGCCTTAACAATAGGTCCTCCAATCCCCCAATCAGTGATAATGCCGATGATGATGCAGGTTAGTGTTGCAATAAGTTGTTACATCACCGTCCATTTGAGGTGTGCTCTCAATCAACATCACCATCGATTTTCAATTTTGTATGCAGCTTCTGGAGGCAGGCTATGTGTATCTGTGAGGGACTACTACTGCCACAAATTCCAGATGCGTCCTGGGATATTCAACCCAATCCTCTTTGGCAAGCGTCTTCTCTAGCGGTTCGCGGTCGACACATACATCAAGATTGAGAACTCCCGGTTGGACTATATATGGGGTCATCAAGATAAAATAAGGGCGGACCTGTACCAAGGCTTGGTGGATAGCTTACATGCCGGTGAGGGTAGGGCAGATTCTGTTGGAAAACACACAGTTCTAGCTACGTCATTTATCGGTGGTCCACGAGACATGAGGCGTCGCTACATGGATGCTATGGCCTTAGTTAGGAGGTATGGCAAGCCAGACATCTTCCTCACAATGACATGCAACCCAAACTGGGATGAGATTAGGCAAGAGCTCTACCCTGGCCAGACACCTCAAGATCGTCCAGATCTCGTCGTTCGTGTTTTCAGGGCTAAGTTGGAGGAACTCAAAAATAAGCTACTTAAAAAGGATATCTTGGGCAAGGTGAGGGCTTATGTGTATGTGGTGGAGTTCCAAAAGAGGGGCCTGCCTCATGCGCATTTCCTGCTCATCATGGAGGGCCGATACAAGCTCACGTGCCCCAAGCAGTATGATCGCCTTATCTCAGCCGAGCTTCCCAACAAGAAGAAGTACCCAGAACTGTACAAGTTGGTCGTGAAACATATGATGCATGGACCTTGTGGTGCTTTGAATCCTGAATGCCCATGCACAAAGGGTCGTCCTTCTTGTAAGAATCACTATCCGCGACCTTTCAACGCGACTACCTTACAAGGCAAGGACTCCTACCCGCTCTACAGACGACGTGAAGACGGATGTAAAGCAATGGTTCGAAAGGAATGGCTAGATAATAGGTGGGTCGTCCCATACAACCCACACCTCTTGCGCTACTTCAACTGTCACATCAATGTTGAGGCATGCGGCAGCATAAAAGCCGTTAAATACTTGTTCAAGTACATATACAAAGGCCATGATCGAGCATCTATTGCTGTAAGTGAGGCTGACAAAAATGGAGACATAGATGAGATCAAACAGTATAGAGACGCTAGGTGGGTGACTCCTCCAGAAGTATTGTGGAGGATATATGGATTTGAATTGAGTAAGAACTCGCCACCCGTGAAGCAACTACAACTCCATTTGCCAAACATGCACATGGTGTCATTCCAAGCGACCCAGAATATTGAACGAGTAGTTAACCGTGAAGGTGTTGAGAAATCAATGCTTACGGAGTACTTTGAGGCAAACAGATTACATGAGGATGCTCGTTCTATCTTGTACAGGGACTTCCCCGAGTGGTACACCTGGCAGACAAGTCAGAAAAACAAATATTGGAGGAAAAGGGTACGAGATACAGGTGGACAAATTGGAAGAATTGTGTCCGCTCATCCTGCCGAGGGGGAACGCTATTACTTGCGGGTCCTCCTAAACCATGTCACCGGTGCCACCTCTTATGAGGACCTAAGGAAAGTTAATGGTGAGATCCTACCAACCTTTCGTGAAGCTGCCGAGAGAAGGGGATTGATCGAAGGAGACAACACACTGGATGAGTCCCTCACTGAATCCACATTATATGAGATGCCATCATCTCTACGGAGGCTCTTTGCAACGATACTGGTTTTTTGTGAGCCAAGCGATGTGCGCGAACTCTGGGAGAAGCACCTGGATGCAATGTCAGAAGACTATCGTCGTAGCAATCCATCCAAAGTTGTAGTTGAGCAATTGGTTCTAATAGATATTAGGAATATGCTACAATCAATGGGAAAGGAGATAGAGTCATTCCCTCTTCCCGATATCCAGGAAGAATATGACACTTCCACCGGTGTGACAAGGGAGATCTTCGAGGAATCCACCATAGAGCTCAATGTTGAGGACACATATCTATCAGATTCACTTAATTCAGATCAGAGGGCCGCATACGATGAAATTATGTATGCTATTGATCGTGATGAGGGTAGTGTCTTCTTTGTGGATGGGCCTGGAGGCACCGGAAAGACTTTTTTGTACAGAGCACTACTCGCAAGGGTACGTGGGCAGAAAAAATTGCTATAGCGACAGCTACGTCCGGTGTTGCTGCTTCCATAATGCCAGGAGGGAGAACAGTTCATTCACGGTTCAAGATACCATTAGGCATTGATGATGGTGGGTTTTGTAGCTTTACAAAACAGAGCGGTACTGCAAAGCTCCTACAGTCAGCTTCTCTCATTATTTGGGATGAGGCTTCCATGACAAAGAGGCAGGCAGTGGAGGCGTTGGACAACAATATGCGTGACGTGATGGGCCGACCAGACCTGCCGTTCGGTGGAAAGACAATTGTGTTCGGTGGAGATTTCAGGCAGGTCCTCCCTGTTGTCCGTAAGGGGTCTAGGGCTCAGATAATTAATTCATCGTTGCGTAGGTCTTACCTTTGGGATTCCATGCGTCACCTTAAGTTGGTACGCAATATGAGGGCACATAGTGACCCATGGTTTGCAGAATATCTATTGTGCATTGGTGATGGTAAGGAGGAGACAAATCAAGATGGCGAGGTTTGCCTTCCAGACGAGACATGTGTGTCGTCAACTGGGAAGGACACTGACCTTGATACATTAATAGACAATACTTTTCCTAGCCTCGATGCTAACACGTCAGACCCAGACTACATCACCTCCAGAGCAATCTTGTCGACATGGAATGATTGCGTGGATAGGATCAATTTGAAGATGATCAGTCGATTCCAAGGAGATGAGATGGTGTACCATAGTTTTGATTCTGCGGTGGACGATCCTCATAACTACTATCCTCCTGAATTCCTTAACACATTGACCCCTAATGGGCTGCCCCCGCATGTGTTGAAGCTCAAGATTAACTGCCCTGTCATATTGCTCAGGAACATTGACCCCGCGAACGGACTTTGCAATGGCACGAGGCTGGTGGTTCGAGGATTCCAAAGGAATGTCATCGATGTAGAAATTGTCCTTGGCCAACATGCTAGAAAAAGGATCTTCTTGCCAAGGATTCCCCTTTGCCCCTCTGATGATGAGATGTTTCCTTTTCAGTTCAAGAGGAAGCAATTTCCAATAAGACTCAACTTTGCCATGACGGTTAACAAGGCACAGGGGCAAACTATCCCGAATGTCGGTATTTACTTGCCCGAGCCGGTGTTCTCTCACGGGCAGTTGTACGTTGCACTATCTAGATCCACCGCTAGAAAGAATGTCAAGATTCTTGCCGTCCCTAATGCTGGCAATAAGAAAAGAAACTCAAATGACAGCAAAAAGAAGAGTTCAACTTGCAGCAAAAAGAAGAGCTGCGATTATCATGTTGGTACGTACACGAAGAACATCGTCTATAAAGAGATCCTTACATCATAGGTGAGAAATTTGGCAGTTATATTTCCACTCTATCATTTTATTATGTATGGCAATATTTTTATTTCAATAAAATTAGATAATGAAATAGTTTTTAAATTATCTGAGATTTATTTTGTGCAGGTCACCTCTGTCATGGAGTCATTTGTGTTTAATAACTTGCATCTTGTTATCATGTGTTACTGAGAGAAACCGGACCAGTGAACCAAAGTATAAATTCTTTCTAGCATGAATACCAGAGCTGAAGTGAAAATTCTGCTTGTCTTTTGATATGTTTTCTCTCGAGTAGAGGAAGATGGTTCATGTCCAAGCAAATCACCTACCTGCAAGCTTCTTGACACCACACTAATTCAGTATTTTATTTCTCTTGACTCTTTTCTGATATGTAAAATCATGCATAATAATACTTTCAATGTAGTTGATGTATATACTTACCAAGGTAGCTTGCTGAAATGATGATGAACTATTTGTGCATCGTATTTGAGGCCTAGATGCGACTTGTAAATTAGGGCTATAATTTTTGAAATATACTTTACATTACAAATTATTATGTGCATTAGGTTTTTTGAAAATTCAAAAATGTAAGGTGTATCTGTCTTTAACTTTTTTTAGTAGAAAAAAAATGTGCGCTTCATTCAAACAAAGATAATGTTCTTACTATCAGCTTTACATTTATTTTTGTAAAGAGGGACGGCCTCTCCGAATTTCATTTAACTGAAACCATAATATCTGATCAGCTCGTAGACTATGTAGAATAAAATGAGGGCTATGATCCAGCCAACGTGCTTCTGCGCCACACACGCCCGGTCATGAGTATCAACATTTGCTCTCCTGGTAGCAAATCGAATATCAGAAGACTCAATAAATGGACTGCTTTGTGTTTCCTTCTTATCCGCCATAGACTAGCCAAATTTGTCGCTGGATGGGATGTTTCCACTCAGAGTAAGAGTATACTATAAAATAAAACGGAGCGATATCCATGGCGATTTTCTTGCTCCCTATATTGTTGCATGCGATAATGGTGCTAGCCAATCGGTAAACAAATCAGATGGAAGCGATCACGTTTTCTGTAGGGAAGATAATCGCGGAGATTGCCTTATGTAGGGAAGATAATCGCTGAGATTGCAGGGCAGTTAAGGCCGCGCGTCACATGCAGGAAGAAATCCCCGAGTTCAGCGGAAGGGAAGTAAATAATAAAGCTAGGCTGCTCGCACTACCCCATTGACGGCCCTGCATATATCTCTTCCTTCTCTCTCTGGCCGATCCTTTGTGGGAGCGTTCATCAGTCATGGAAGAGAACCTGTATACGTCGGAGAAACGACGGCAGCCGGGACGGGCTCACCGGTGTAAAGCACCTCAAGGCCGTCCTCCCGATGACGCTGCGGTACGGCCGCCGTTGCCTCTGCGCTCCGCTCGCCATGTTCGTCGCACCCGCCGAGGTGAGCTCCTTGCATTCACGTATTAGCAACCGGCGGATCAGCTTCCACAGGCGCTATAAAAACAACGACCACATTTTTTTATTGAATTAAGCTTTACTTATGTCTATGTTGTTTCAGATGGATCTGAATGAGATAAAAGAAAATGCCTGTGCTATTACAATTCTTGTTCTTTTAATTTAAATATGAAGAATGCTATTTTTGCAAGTTTACTTCGAATATTTCATGTGAAGTGGATAGTTATATGCTAAATGAAAAGAAATGTGTGTGCTCTTCTTAAATTCAAGTCAGCACAGATGTACGCTACTTCATCTCAACATCAAGTTAGATAATCCTCAACTAAACTTTGTCATTCAATTAGACGAACACGTCTATAATTTGTACATGTATTATTGTCCGTGGCAACACACGGGCATTTTACTAGTCCCACCAATCAAACAGGGGCAGGTAATTCCCTCTTAAAATCCCATTTCTAATTGCCTTCACATGCCAAACGGAGGAATGGGACTTAAAATCAATTTCCCATGTCTAATCCCTTGGCAAACTCCCATCTCTAAACTCCCATTCCCTCTCCCTGTTGGTTACCAAACACGCTGTTCGTCTTCTCGACGGGATAAATTCAAGGGTGGAGCCATCACACCCTGTTATGCCCGACTCCACTACGACCCATGGGTGGACAGTTAATAGTGGACTGCATGAGAACGTCTGCTTTGATGTTTTGTTTGTAGAAGTTAACCATGTTGCCTCAATACACGTAAAATTAGGAAAAAGAGTAAGTATGAGTCCTAGTAGTATTAGGATTCCTAGTCCTAATCTATTTCCATAGTCCCTTATGGACGTGTATAAAAAGCACCCCAGGGCTGCTCCTTGTAACCAAGACAACGAAAAGCAATACAACGCAAGACCAAGGCACAACAGGAGCCTTTGGCAATACATCGATTCGTTTGTGTTCACAGAGTTCCGCCGAGTTGTTCTGTCGATATCGTCTCGATCCTGGTGCCGCTAGTGCAAGCCGCCGGCACGTACGTCTACGGTTAGACTACAGGTGCACGTAGTGCTAGCAAGTTACAGAATCAGTTAAGCTACTAGCTTGCTTGTTTCTTCAGCTAGCTTTACGCACGCAAGTGTTCGGTCCTGGTGATTTGATCTAGCGTTCAAAAGCCAACATTGTTGCGGGCTAGCCTCACATGCCATCGCATCTTCCTCGCAACTTTTCTGTTATCCCTCAACGGCACATCCACTATATGTCTCTTCACCATAATTGCCCAAGAAACTGAAAGAATTGCAGCGGTCTAGGATATTGATAGCCGAGCAGTTGTCTTCACTATAAAGGACTGCCTCGACTCTGTCTTCTCAACACCTGTGCGTAGTGCGCTACTGCCTGAATCAATATTGTTTGCCAGCATCATGTTTCATATTATGTTCCCACACGTTCCAGGCGCTCTTGCAGTAACCACACTATAGGCTTTTGGCATCTAGCCTTGCCGTTGTTGCAAGTTCTGTTGCTACTTGGCGGCCATCAAAAAGTTTTGGTGGTGAATCCGCTGCTTGGATCTCACGCAACAGACCACGCTGAAGGGTAGCCATCAGACTGGTGCCTGATGCTCTCCTCTTTTTGGGTGTATGTGTATGTATATGTGTGTCAAGTATTTATTAGTTCGCCACATCCACATATATGATCTGACACTATGAATGAAAGATTCTGGGCTGCTTCCAGGGTTATTGGCCTGTCATCGTTGCCAATAATTTTGTTTTCAGTCGATTTTTTTGCAGGATTTTTCAGCTGATATTTGAGAAAGAGCAGCTAGCTTCCAGTTATGTATATTTTTCCGAAACACCTACATGGGTTGGCACTAGAAAATTTCATTTGTTTTTTCTAGAAATATGTAACTATCAATTTGTATATTTGTTTCATGCAGTGCAGTGAAAAAACAAGTTCTACTGTCATTACTCCTATGTAGATTATACAGTACAGTTTTGTCAACTTTGATGGTCATGGTCTTGCTGCTTTTCTTTTTCAGGTTTTAAGGGTTTTTTTAGGGTTTTTTTTTATTTCAGGTCGGGGGTACATCCTCCTTTTCTAAAAAAAAATTGATTTCAGGTTACATGTACTATATAACAGGCAGACATCATTGCATGTATATAAAGATGATGTACACTCGAAAAATAGTTAAATAGATATAAACATGCTGTAAGATCAAATTGTCCTACATCAAACAATCTGCCATGTTTACAATGAGATGGCACTTCCCTCCCCCTATGGTGTCTGAAAAATGTCCAGATCTAATGATTTGTTGGTGAATTCGAATATCTGTGTAACAAGAACCTCAACAATACATTCCCGTGCTTAAATTTGAATTTAGATTGTCCAATTTTTACACTAAAAAGTTGAAATCAACACCAAATCTTTATGTACATTTTAGGATCTAATATATTTGAGCATCCAACGATCCTATTATTAATTGCATTATGTGCCCTTGATACATGTATTAATGTCACACATATAGCTAACCATTTCCCGCCGCAACGCGCGGGGTATTATCTAGTTTCTACAGTATGGAACATGTTACTTGAGCGATCCGACGTGCCCGCACTAATTAGCGAGATGAGCTCAGCACAGTCGGACTCTACCATGAGCGGCTTGTCGGACCAATGAAGGGTCAGTCTTAGGGCCTGTTCTGATCTCCTCCAACTTCACAAAACTTCACAAATCCAGCTTCCCTAGCCAGCTTCACGCTTCATCTGGCGATTCTTGGAGCGTTCTGCGTCGTGTGCAGCTTCTTCCATCGCTGCAGCCCAGCTGGGAGGTTGTGGGCCTATTTGGCGCTATTGGGCCGGCTGGAGGCAGCCCAGTATGGGCTAGTCATCGAGGGAAGCCGCCCCTGTACCGATTCGATGGAGAGCGAGAGGAGCGTTATGTTTCAAGCGAGCGTACCGGTTCGCTGGCTTGGACTTGGCGGTGGCACTTTGGTTGTAATACTGGCCAACTCCAGCTTTTCCCATCGGTGGAGCTGGGCCGACGCTGCTCCAGATTTTGCACTGCCATCGGACAGAACTTCGAGAAGCCAGCTTCTCGTAGCAAAACTATTCGGGACAAATTCATATGTAAAGTTTGTGAAGTGTGGAGCTGGAGGAATTCAGAACAGGCCCTTAGCCCCTCCTCACAAGCAGCAAGCGCAGCCTCCAGTGGCCCTGGACAGTTGAAGATCCACCTGCATGTTGCCAAAATTACCTCGCCATTGTGGTCGTGAAGCATCATCCCGTCCCCCTAGACCCATCTGCTACAACATACGACCCATCAAAGTTCAGTTTGACGTGGCCATCAGGCGAGGGTTCCCAGGAAGATTCCACGGATGGCCGGATCATCTCGCTGGAATTCTGAAGAATGCATCAATCTAACAGGGCCGGATGTTTTCCTTTGGTGGGGTCTAAACATGGGTAAATTTTTAATCACAATTGGCGACTCAGCATATCCACACAAGAAGCGTTTGGAAATTTCAACTGGAATCAATAGTTTATTACTAGTAGAACGCCCGTGCGTTGCCACGAGTTTTAAAAAATAATTAAGATACTATTTACGGAGCTAAAATAATCAAGAACAATGCCATCTCAGCTAATACGCATCTTTTCTTTTGACAACCAGCTAAAAAAAATGTGTTTTTTACCTCACATTGGTTGTGTTTTATTCATTCATCTTGGCACGATCCGAGTGCAAAAATACAACCCGGCGAACGCTTGGTTGTCTATGCCGCGAGTATGTGGTGACCGTTGTCCATGTTGGCCGGCCATGTCGCTGAGAGCCTGCTCGCAGTCGCCAATGTCGGCGACAGTCTGCTGGTCGTCCTCGCCTGCGAGCGCTTTCAAATTGATTCGGCGTGATTAACTGTCTGTCTAATTAATTAATTATTACATGCCTAATTATTTGTAGGCCTAATTACTAACCGGAAAAAATACAAATACGCCGATCAAACAGTTCTTTAAATTAAAAAATGTGTGTGAACCAATATGTAATATGATTTCTATTTATGTAGCTGACAACGAATTTCTCTTCCGCTTCGTCCTTGGCAGTTATCATCTATATCATGTTCCTGCAAGAACATCCGTCTCTTTCTCTAAAATCATCACCCGCTCAAAAATCTGTCGTCTCACCTTAACATGACAAATCTATGAAATAATTCTGAACATACTGCAAGAGATGATGGTGTAGTGGCAAACCAACCTGTGGTTGAATGGTTAGGAGGACAGTGGTATCCTCGGCTCATCAGGGTTTAAACTATAAAGGGAATCTTATCAGCACGATCAAAACAATGTATGGATGCCTAAAATCTTGGTTCCCTGTAGGCATTCACAGTGTAATGTTAAAGCATACATCATTGATCCTAGCAGTCCCATGAATGTTCAGAAGGTTAAGCTATCAATGACATCAATGTACGATGAGTGATGATATTTTGCCATCTATATTCATGTAAGTTTCATTATCTAATTGTAGATCAATGGAAAAACCAACAACAAAGAGGAAAAGAACAAAAATAGCAAATCGTATACGTGCATACTGAACATTGACTTTTGTAAGCTCGATAATAATCTACTCATTAGGGCTCTAAAGATTCAAAGGTTGCTGACTTGTTAATTTAAGTTGCTCTATTAATCAGCTGACAAAGCAAAATTATTTACTGTAATTAAAACTCAATGCACGGAAAATTAGCATATGTACAGAAGATATATACATTCAAGATGGCATCATGGACACCAAGACCAACCTGACCACGCGTCAAGAGGAACAACGATAACTGGCTGTTCTGCCCCTACATGCTCAGTGTATACATATCTTCATTGTTTGGTTGCATCTCTCTTGGTCTTTATGGAGTCATGGTGTTGATTAATTGCCGTGAGCGAATGCTGCAAGAGGCTGTGTACCATGGTATGAGCACCAACCTGGTCAACTTCATGAAGCACCATTCAACTACACAAAAGCCACAGATAGCAATACAACCGACAATGTTCAGCAAAAATGCACGACCTCAAGAATCAACATAAAATTGATTATATCATGATAACAGTAGTGTTGTTATACACATTTACCATAAAAGTGTGCAGCAAGCTGTACACCTAAGTGCTCCTATCGTCAATCATTCCCACTGTTGATAATAATCTGCAATTGATGGAAGTGTTTGAGAAGCATGGCAATAACAGCCGACATTTCAGAGTATGATGTCCTACCAAGGCACAAGCTGTTAAATCTCAAGCATGACAACAATCATCTTCAGACTGAGAGCTACTAAATCTGCAGCAAATAAAATAATTAGCCAAGGCACAAAAATTAGAAAGCAAGCAAAAAATGGTAATAGCACATCTTCATTTAACAAAGCAATATCAACTGGTGTCTGCTAGTGTCTAAAACCTACCACAAGAAGAAAATTGCTTCTGTTGACATGGAGTATTTAACCAAAAACTACCACAATTCATGGAACCGTGACGAAAAACTACCACTTTACAATTTATGTGAAAAACTACCACTTTTTTCCTAAACCGTGGCAAAAACTACCAACTCTGGAAAAAGCCCGATTTGGCTCTTTTAAGCGCGTTTCTGACAGGGTTGGCCCACACATAAGTGGGCTAAAAAAGCAATCGGGTCCCTGGTTTTTTTTAAAAGCAATCCAGTCCTTGCGAGGCCCAGTACGGCGAGCCCATCCATGGCGTGCTCCTCCACGAGGACGAGGACATCGACCCCTCCCTCTATGACGTGCTTGGCCGCTGCGCCCCTCGTCGAGCCCCCGTGGCGCGCTTGGCCGCCGCACCCCTGGCCGGGCGCCCGTAGCCGAGCCCAATGGCCGCGCGCCCGTGGCCGCATGCCTGGCCTTGCCGCCCTAGCCGCGCACCCGTCGCCGCGCCCCTGGCCGAGCCCCCCTGGCGTGCCTGGCCGCCGCGCCCATGGTCACCCGCCCATAGCCGCGGGCCCGGCCCCGCCGCGCTCGCCCGCGGGCGCCCTGCTACCTCTTGAGCACTGTGTTGGTTTTCCCCAAAGAGGAAGGGGTGATGCAGCAAATTAGCATAAGTATTTCCCTCAGTTTTTGAGAACCAACGAATCAATCCAGTAGGAGGTTACGCGCCAGTCCCTCGTACCTGCACAAAACAAATAAATCCTCGCAACCAACGCGATAAAGGGTTGTCAATCCCTACACGGTCACTTACGAGAGTGAGATCTGATAGATATAATAAGATAATATTTTTGGTATTTTTGTGATAAAGATGCAAAGTAAAATAAAAGCAAAGTAAAAGCAAAGGAAATAACTAAGTATTGGGAGATTAATATGATGAAAATAGACCCAGGGGCCATAGGTTTCACTAGTGACTTCTCTCGAGAGCATAAGTATTCTACGGTGGGTGAACAAATTACTATTGAGCAATTGACAGAATTGAGCATAGTTATGAGAATATCTAGGTATGATCATGTATATAGGCATCACATCCGACACAAGTAGACCGACTCCTGCCTGCATCTACTACTATTACTCCACTCATCAACCGCTATCCAGCATGCATCTAGAGTATTAAGTTAATGAAAACAGAGTAACGCCTTAAGCAAGATGACATGATGTAGAGCGATAAACTCATGCAATATGATTAAAACCCCATCTTGTTATCCTTGATGGCAACAATACAATACGTGCCTTGCTGCCCCTACTGTCACTGGGAAAGGACATCGCAAGATTGAACCCAAAGCTAAGCACTTCTCCCATTGCAAGAAAGATCAATCTAGTAGGCCAAACCAAACTGATAATTCGAAGAGACTTGCAAAGATAACCAATCATACATAAAAGAATTCAGAGAAGATTCAAATATTGTTCATAGATAGACTTTATCATAAACCCACAATTCATCGATCTCAACAAACACACCGCAAAAAGAAGATTACATCGAATAGTTCTCCACAAGAGAGGGGGATTGAGATCCAAAAAGAGAGAAGAAGCCATCTAGCTACTAACTATGGACCCGTAGGTCTGAGGTAAACTACTCACACTTCATCGGAGGGGCTATGGTGTTGATGTAGAAGCCCTCCGTGATCGATGCCCCCTCCGGCGGAGCTCCGGAACAGGCCCCAAGATGGGATATCATGGATACAGAAAGTTACAGCGGTGGAATTAGGGTTTTGGCTCCGTATCTGATCATTTAGGGGTACGTAGGTATATATAGGAGGAAGGAGTACGTCGGTGGAGCAACAGGGGGCCCACGAGGGTGGAGGGCGCGCCTGGGGGGATAGGCGCGCCCCCTACCTCGTGGCCTCCTCTTTTGTGTCTTGACGTAGGGTCCAACTCTCCTGGGTCTTGTTCGTTGAGAAGATCACGTTCCCGAAGGTTTCGTTCCGTTTGGACTCCGTTTGATATTCCTTTTTTTCGAAACCCTAAAATAGGCAAAAAAACAGCAATTCTAGGCTGGGCCTCAGGTTAATAGGTTAGTCCTAAAAATAATATAAAAGTGGATAATAAATCCCAATAATTTCCAAAATAGTAGATAATATAGCATGGAGCAATCAAAAATTATAGATACGTTGGAGACGTATCAAGCATCCCCAAGCTTAATTCCTGCTCGTCCTCGAGTAGGTAAATGATAAAAACAGAATTTTTGTTGCGGAGTGCTACTTGGCATAATTTTAATGTAATTCTTCTTAATTGTGGTATGAATATTCAGATCCGAAAGATTCAAGATAAAAGTTTAATATTGACATAAAAATAATAATACTTCAAGCATACTAACAAAGCAATCATGTCTTCTCAAAATAGCATGGCCAAAGAAAGTTATCCCTGCAAAATAACATAGTCTGGCTATGCTCCATCTTCACCATACAAAATATTTAAATAATGCACAACCCCGATGACAAGCCAAGCAATTGTTTCATACTATTGGTGTTCTAACTTTTTTAATCTTCACGCAATACATGAGCGTGAGTCATGGATATAGCACTATAAGTGGAATAGAATGGTGGTTATGGAGAAGACAAAAAGGGAGAAGATAGTCTCACATCAACTAGGCGTATCAACGGGCTATGGAGATGCCCATCAATAGATATCAATGTGAGTGAGTAGGGATTGTCATGCAACGGATGCACTAGAGCTATAAGTATATGAAAGCTCAACAAAAGAAACTAAGTGGGTGTGCATCCAACTTGCTTGCTCATGAAGACCTAGCGCATTTGAGGAAGCCCATCATTGAAATATATAAGCCAAGTTCTATAATGAAAAATTCCCACTAGTATATGAAAGTGATAACATAGGAGACTCTCTATCATGAATATCATGGTGCTACTTTGAAGCACAAGTGTGGTAAAAGGATAGTAACATTGTCCCTTCTCTCTTTTTCTCTTTTTTTATTTGGGCCTTTTCTTCTTTTTTGGCCTCTTTTTTTTCGTCCAGAGTCTCATCCCGACTTGTGGGGGAATCATAGTCTCCATCATCCTTTCCTCACTGGGACAATGCTCTAATAATGATGATCATCACACTTTTATTTTCTTACAACTCAACAATTACAGCTCGATACTTAGAATAAATTATGACTCTATATGAATGCCTCCGGCAGTGTACCGGGATATGCAATGAATCAAGAGTGACACGTATGAAAGAATTATGAATGATGACTTTGCCACAAATACGATGTCAACTACATGATCATGCTAAGCAACATGACAATGATGGAGTGTGCCATAATAAACGGAATGGTGGAAAGTTGCATGGCAATATATCTCGGAATGGCTATGGAAATGCCATAATAGGTAGGTATGGTGGCTGTTTTGAGGAAGGTATATGGTGGGTGTATGATACCGCCAAAAGGTGCGCGGTATTAGAGAGGCTAGCAAAGGTGAAAGGGTGAGAAAAGTGCGTATAATCCATGGACTCAACATTATTCATAAAAAACTCCTATACTTATTGTAAAAATCTACAAGTTATCAAAGCAAAGTATTACGTGCATGCTCCTAGGAGGATAGATTGGTAGGAAAAGACCATCGCTCATCCCCGACCGCCACTCATAAGGAAGACAATCAAAAAATAAATCATGCTCCGACTTCATCACATAACGGTTCACCATACGTGCATGCTACGGGAATCACAAACTTTAACACAAGTATTTTTCAAATTCACAACTACTCAACTAGCATAACTCTAATATCACCATCTTCATATCTCAAAACAATTATCAAGCATCAAACTTCTCATAACATTCAACACACTCATAAGGAAGTTCTTTTACTATTCTTGAATTCCAAGTATATTAGGATTATTTAAGCAAATTACCATGCTATTTAAGACTCTCAAAATAATCTAAGTGAAGCATGAGAGATCAATAGTTTCTATAAAACAAATCCACCACCGTGTTCTAAAAGATATAAGTGAAGTACTAGAGCAGAACTATATAACTCAAATGATATAAGTGAAGCACATAGAGTATTCTAACAAATTCCAAATCATGTATGGCTCTCTCAAAAGGTGTGTACAGCAAGGATGATTGTGGTAAACTAAAAAGTAAAGACCCAGATCATACAAGACGCTCCAAGCAAAACACATATCATGTGGCGAATAAAAATATAGCTCCAAGTAAAGTTATCGGTAGAAGTAGACGAAAGAGGGGATGCCTTCTGGGGCATCCCTAAGCTTTGGCTTTTAGGTGTCCTTAGATCATCTTGGGGGTGCCATGGGCATCCTCAAGCTTAGGCTCTTGCCACTCCTTGTTCCATAATCCATCAAATCTTTACCCAAAACTTAAAAACTTCACAACACAAAACTCAAAGTAGAAAATCTCGTGAGCTCCGTTAGCGAAAGAAAACAAAAGACCACTTCAAGGTACTGTAATGAACTCATTCTTTATTTATATTGGTATTAAACCTACTGTATTCCAACTTCTCTATGGTTTATAAACTATTTTACTAGCCATAGATTCATCAAAATAAGCAAACAACACACGTAAAATAGAATCTGTCAAAAACAAAATAGTCTGTAGTAATCTGTAGCTAGCGCAAGATCTGAAACCCCAAAAATTCTAAAATAAATTTCTGGACGTGAGGAATTTATCTATTCATCAACTTCAAATAGAATTAACTAAATAGAACTTTTCAAATAAAAATGGAAGCGTTCTCGTGAGCGCTAAAGTTTCTGTTTTTTACAGCAAGTGTAACAAGACTTTCCCCAAGTCTTCCCAACGGTTCTATTTGGTACAAACACTAATTAAACACAAAAAACACAACCAAAACAGAGGCTAGATAAATTATTTATTACTAAACTGGAGCAAAAATCAAGGAATAAAAATAAAATTGGGTTGCCTCCCGACAAGCGCTATCGTTTAACGCCCCTAGCTGGGCATAACAATCAAGGATAGATCTAGGTGTTGCCATCTTTGGTAGGCAATTCTTCAATGAGGCATCTACCATCTTTAGGAATTTCTTTATTTTTATTGATTATCAAACTTTTAGGCACAAGATCGAAAAAATCATTTGTAACAAATGGTTCCTTAATGATAGCAAAGAGATTGGAATGAATACTTATAGATTTGAGATCCGCAGTTTCCTTACTAGAGGATTCACCCTTATTTTTAGGAACATACATAAGCTCGGCAATTTTAGTGGGAGGTCTTGGAGTATTCTTTACGGAAGAAAAAGCGGTTCCCAAGTTGGTAATAATATCCTCAAGTTTATCGATCCTAGTGGAATCGTGATGTAATTTCTCATTAACTATGGGTTCCTTCTCTTTAATATTTTTCAAAGTGACTCCAACTTTAGATCCATATTGAGAGATTTGGTTGTGGATCTTTTTATCCAAATTTTCAATTAACTCTACGGTAGCAACCTTATTTCCAATAATTTCGAGCCTTTGCATTACATGCTCCAAAGTTAATATAGTTCCATTAACCAAAAGAGGGGGTGAGCCAAACAAATCTATCATAGCATTATAAGAATCAAAAGTATGGCTACCCAAGAAGTTCCCTCCAGTAATAGTATCAAGGACATATCTGTGCCAAGGAGTAACGCCTACATAAAAATTGCAAAGAAGAACAGAAGTAGATTGGTTCCTGGTAGATCTATTTTGAGCATTGCAAATTCTATACCAAGTGTCTTTTAGATTTTCCCCCTCCCTTTGCTTAAAATTTAGAATTTCATTCTCAGGAGACAACGGAGAAGATAAGGGACTAGCCATAACGACAAGTAAACAAACTAACACACAAGCAAACAAAAAGCAAGCAGACAAAAAGAGGCAAATAGAGAAAGAGAGGGAGGATAGAGAGAGAGGGCGAATAAAACAGTAAGGGTGAAGTGGGGGAGAGGAAAACGAGAGGAAAATGGAAAATAATGTAATGCGGGAGATAATGGTATGTGATGGGTACTTGGTATATTGACTTTTGTGTAGACCTCTCCGGCAACGGCGCCAGAAATCCTTCTTCCTACCTCTTGAGCACTGTGTTGGTTTTCCCCGAAGAGGAAGGGATGATGCAGCAAAGTAACGTAAGTATTTCCCTCAGTTTTTGAGAACCAACGTATCAATCCAGTAGGAGGCTACGCGCCAGTCCCTCGTACCTGCATAAAACAAATAAATCCTTGCAACCAACGCGATAAGGGGTTGTCAATCCCTACACGGCCACTTACGAGAGTGAGATCTGATAGATATGATAAAATAATATTTTTAGTATTTTTGTGATAAAGGTGCAAAGTAAAATAAAAGCAAAGGGAAAGCAAAGGAAATAACTAAGTATTGGGAGATTAATATGATGAAAATGGACCCGGGGGCCATAGGTTTCACTAGTGGCTTCTCTCGAGAGCATAAGTATTCTACGGTGGGTGAACAAATTACTATTAAGCAATTGACAGAATTGAGCATAGTGTTGGGGAACGTAGCATAAATTCAAAATTTTCCTACGTGTCACCAAGATCTATCTATGGAGTCATCTAGCAACGAGGGAGGAGTGGATCTACATACCCTTGTAGATCGCGCGCGGAAGCGTTCAAGAGAACGGGGTTGATGGAGTCGTACTCGTCGTGATCCAAATCACCGATGATCCTAGCGCCGAACGGACGGCACCTCCGCGTTCAACACACGTACGGAGCAGCGACGTCTCCTCCTTCTTGATCCAGCAAGGGGGGAGGAGAGGTTGATGGTGATCCAGCAGCACGACGGCGCGGTGGTGGAAGTAGCGGGATTCCAACAGGGCTTCGCCAAGCGCTGCGGGAGGAGGAGATGTGTCATGGGAGGGAGAGGGAGGCGCCAGGGCTTAGGGTATGGTTGCCCTCCCTTCCCCCCACTATATATAGGGCCAAGGGAGAGGGGGGCGCAGCCTTGGCCATTCCTCCAAGGAAGGGTGCGGCCAGGGAGGAGTCCCTCCTCCCAAGGCACCTCGGAGGTGCCTTCCCCTTTTAGGACTCTTCCTTTCCCTCTTCTCTTGGCGCATGGGCCTCTTGGGGCTGGTGCCCTTGGCCCATATAGGCCAAGGCGCACCCCCTACAGCCCATGTGGCCCCCGGGGCAGGTGGCCCCTCCCGGTGGACCCCCGGGACCCTTCCGGTGGTCCCGGTACAATACCGGTGACCCCGAAACTTGTCCTGATGGCCGAAATAGCACTTTCTATATATAATTCTTTACCTCCGGACCATTTCGGAACTCCTCGTGACGTCCGGGATCTCATCCGGGACTCCGAACAACTTTCGGGTTACCGCATACTAATATCTCTATAACCCTAGCGTCACCGAACCTTAAGTGTGTAGACCCTACGGGTTCGGGAGACACGTAGACATGACCGAGACGACTCTCCGGCCAATAACCAACAGCTGGATCTGGATACCCATGTTGTTTCCCACATGTTCCACGATGATCTCATCGGATGAACCACGATGTCAAGGACTTAATCAATCCCGTATACAATTCCCTTTGTCTAGCGGTACGATACTTGCCCGAGATTCGATCGTCGGTATCCCGATACCTTGTTCAATCTCGTTACCGGCAAGTCTCTTTACTCGTTCCGTAACACATCATCCCGTGATCAACTCCTTGATCACATTGTGCACATTATGATGATGTCTTACCGAGTGGGCCCAGAGATACCTCTCCGTTTACACGGAGTGACAAATCCCAGTCTCGATTCGCGCCAACCCAACAGACACTTTCGGAGATACCTGTAGTGTACCTTTATAGCCACCCAGTTATGTTGTGACGTTTGGCACACCCAAAGCACTCCTACGGTATCCGGGAGTTACACGATCTCATGGTCTAAGGAAAAGATACTTGACATTAGAAAAGCTTTAGCATACGAACTACATGATCTTGTGCTAGGCTTAGGATTGGGTCTTTGTCCATCACATCATTCTCCCAATGATGTGATCCCGTTATCAGCGACATCCAATGTCCATGGTCAGGAAACCGTAACCATCTATTGATCAACGAGCTAGTTAACTAGAGGCTTACTAGGGACATGGTGTTGTCTATGTATCCACACATGTATCTGAGTTTCCTATCAATACAATTCTAGCATGGATAATAAAGGATTATCATGAACAAGGAAATATAATAATAACTAATTTATTATTGCCTCTAGGGCATATTTCCAACAGTCTCCCACTTGCACTAGAGTCAATAATCCAGTTCACATCGATATGTGATTTACACTCAAGGTCACATCCCCATGTGACTAACACCCAAAGAGTTTACTAGAGTCAATAATCTAGTTCACATTACCAAGTGATTAACACTCGATGAGTTCTGGGTTTGAACATGTTATGCTTGTGAGAGATGTTATAGTCAACGGGTCTGAATCTTTCAGATCCGTATGTACTTCGCAAATTTCTATGTCATCTTGTAGATGCAACTACTACGCTACATTTGGAGCTATTCCAAATAACTGTTCTACTATACGAATCCAGTTTACTACTCAGAATAATCTGGATTAGTGTCAAAGTTTGCATCGGCGTAACCCTTTACGACGAACTCTTTTACCACCTCCATAATCGAGAAAATTCCTTAGTCCACTAGTTACTAAGGATAACTTTGATCGCTGTCTTGTGATTCATTCTTGGATCACTCTTGTACCCCTTGACTGACTCATGGCAAGGCACATTTCAGGTGCGGTACATAGCATGGCATACCGTATAGAGCCTATGACAAAAGCATAGGGGACGACCTTCGTCCTTCCTCTTTCTTCTGCCGTGGTCGAGCTTTAAGTCTTAACTTCATACCTTACAACTCAGGAAAGAACTCCTTCTTTGACTGGTCCATCTTGAACATCTTCAAGATCATGTCAAGGTATGTGCTCATTTGAAAGTACCATTAAGAATTTTGATCTATCCTTATAGATCTTGATGCTCAATGTTCAAGTAGCTTAATCCAGGCTTTCCATTGAAAAATACTTTCCAAATAACCCTATATGCTTTCCAGAAATTCTACGTCATTTCTGATCAACAATATGTCAACAACATATATTCATCAGAAATTCTATAGTGCTCCCACTCACTTCTTTGGAAATACAAGTTTCTCATAAACTTTGTATAAACCCAAAATCTTTGATCATCTTATCAAAGCATACATTCCAACTCCGAGATGCTTACTCCAGTCCTTAGAAGGATTGCTGGAGCTCTGCATACTTATTAGCATCTTTCAGGATTAACAAAACCTTCCGGTTGTATCACATACAACCTTTCCTCAAAAATCGTCGAGGAAACAATGGTTTGACATCCTATCTACAAGATTTCATAAATAATGCAGTAATCGCTAACATAATTCCAACAGACTCTTAGCATCGCTACGAGTGAGAAAGTCTCATCGTAGTCAACTCCTTGAACTTGTCGGAAAACATCTTAACGACAAGTCGAGCTTTCTTAATGGTGACATTTACCATCATTGTCCGCCTTCCTTTTAAAATCCATCTGCACTCAACAGCCTTACGACCATCGAGTTGTTCTGCCAAAGTCTACACTTTGTTTTCATACATGGATCCTTTCTCGGATTTTATGGCCTCGAGCCATTTATCGGAATCTGGGCCCACCATCGCTTCTCCATAGCTCGTAGGTTCATTTTTGTCTAGCAACATGACTTCCAAGATAGGATTACGTACCACTCTGAAGTAGTACGCATCCTTGTCATCCTACGAGGTTTGGTAGTGACTTGATCTGAAGTTTCACGATCACTATCATAAGCTTCCACTTCAATTGGTGTAGGTGCCACAGGAACAACTTCCTGTGCCCTGCCACACACTAGTTGAAGAGACGGTTCAATAACCTCATCAAGTCTCCACCATCCTCCCACTCAATTCTTTCCAGAGAAACTTTTCCTCGAGAAAGGACCCGATTCTAGAAACAATCCCTTATTGCTTTCGAATCTGAGACAGGAGGTATACCCAACTGTTTTGGGTGTCCTATGAAGATGCATTTATCCGCTTTGGGTTCGAGCTTATCAGCCTGAAACTTCTTCACATAAGCGTCGCAGCCCCAAACTTTTAAGAAATGACAGCTTAGGTTTCTCTAAACCATAGTTCATATGGTGTCATCTCATCGGAATTACATGGTGCCCTATTTAAAGTGAATGTGGTTGTCTTTAATGCCTAACCCATAAACTATCGTGGTAATTCGATAAGAGACATCATGGTATGCATCATATCCAATAGGGTGCAGTTATGATGTTCGAACACACCATCACACTATGGTGTTCCAGGCTGTATTAGTTGTGAAACAATTTCCACAATGTCTTAATTCTGTGCCAAACTCGTAATTCAGATATTCATCTCTATGATCATATCATAGATATTTTATCCTCTTGTCACGACGATCTTTCAACTTCACCCTGAAATTACTTGAACCTTTCAATAATTCAGACTCGTGATTCATCAAGTAAATATACTCAACATCTACTCAAATCATCTGTGAAGTAAGAACATAACGATATCCACTACATGCCTCAGCACTCATTGGATTGCACACATCAAAATGTATTACTTCCAACAAGTTGCTTTCTAGTTCCATTTTACTGAAAACGAGGCTTTCAGTCATCTTGCCCATGTGGTATGATTTGCATGTCTCAAGTGATTCAAAATCAAGTGAGTCCAAACGGTCCATTTGCATGGAGTTTCTTCACGCATATACACCAATAGACATGGTTCGCATGTCTCAAACCTTTCAAAACAAGTGAGCCCAAAGATCCATCAACATGGAGCTTCTTCATGCGTTTTATACCGATATGACTTACGTGGCAGTGCCACAAGTAGGTGGTACTATCATTACTATCTTTTGGCATGAACATGTGTATCACTACGATCGAGATTCAATAAACCATTCATTTCAGGTGTAAGACCATTGAAGGTATTATTCAAATAAACAGAGTAACCATTATTCTCTTTAAATGAATAACCGTATTGCGATAGACATAATCCAATCATGTCTATGCTCAATGCAAACACCAATCTCGATGGTAGAGGGAGCGTACGATATTTGATCAACCTTGGAAATACTTCCAACACATATCGTCATCTCACCTTTAGCTAGTCTCCGTTTATTCCGTAGCTTTTATTTCGAGTTACTAACACTTAGCAACCGAACCGGTATCTAATACCCTGGTGCTACTAGGAGTACTAGTAAATTACACATCAACACAATGTATATCCAATATACTTCTATCGACCTTGCCAGCCTTCTCATCTACCAAGTATCTAGGGTAATTCTGCTCCAGTGGCTGTTCCCCTTATTACAGAAGCACTTAGTCTCGGGTTTGGGTTCAACCTTGGGTTTCTTCACTAGAGCAGCAGCTGAATTGCCGTTTCATGAAGTATCCCTTCGTGCCCTTGCCCTTCTTAAAACTAGTGGTTTCACCAACCATCAACAATTGACGCTCCTTCTTGATTTCTACTTTTGTGGTGTCAAACATCGCGAATATCTCAAGGATCATCATATATGTCCCTGATATATTATAGTTCATCACGAAGCTCAAGCAGCTTGGTGGTAATGACTTCGGAGAACCATCACTATTTCATCTGGAAGATCAACTCCCACTCGATTCAAGCGATTGTTGTACTCAGACAATCTGAGCACAAGTTCAACAATTGAGCTTTTCTCCCTTAGTTTGCAGGCTAAGAAAATCGTCGGAGGTCTTATACCTCTTGACGTGGGCACGAGCCTAAAATCCCAATTTCAGCCCTCGAAACATCTCATATGTTTCGCGACGTTTCAAAACGTCTTCGGTGCCTCAACTCTAAGCCGTTTAACTGAACTATCACGTAGTTATCAAAATGTGTATGTCAGATGTTCGCAACATCCATAGACAACGTTCGAGGTTCAGCACACTGAGCGGTGCATTAAGGACATAAGCCTTCTATGAAGAAATGAGGACAAACCTCAGTTTACGGACCTAGTCCGCATAATTACTACTATCAACTTTCAACTAAATTTTCTCTAGGAACATATCTAAACAGTAGAACTGAAGCGCGAGCTACGACATAATTTGCGAAGACCTTTTGACTATGTTCAGGATAATTAAGTTCATCTTATGAACTCCCACTTAGATAGACATCCCTCTAGTCATCTAAGTGATTACATGATCCGAGTCAACTAGGCTGTGTCCGATCATCACGTGAGACGGACTAGTCAACATCGGTGAACATCTTCATGTTGATCGTATCTTCTATACGACTCATGCTCGACCTTTCGGTCTCTTGTGTTCCGAGGCCATGTCTGTACATGCTAGGCTCGTCAAGTTAACCTAAGTGTTTCACATGTGTTTCGAGGCCATGTCTGTACATGCTAGGCTCGTCAACACCCGTTGTATTCGAACGTAAGAATCTATCACACCCGATCATCACGTGGTGCTTCGAAACGACGAACTTTCGCAACGGTGCACAGTTAGGGGGAACACCTTCTTGAAATTTTAGTGAGGGATCATCTTATTTACTACCGTCGTTCTAAGCAAATAAGAT
Organism: Triticum urartu; assembly: GCF_003073215.2. NCBI lineage: Eukaryota > Viridiplantae > Streptophyta > Magnoliopsida > Poales > Poaceae > Triticum > Triticum urartu. Next base: position 495,106,611 of record NC_053022.1, on the reverse strand, counting down.
GTATAAACATGATAAACATCACATGCAATCAAATAGTGACATGATATGGCCATCATCACTTTGCTCCTCTTGATCTCCATCTTCGGGGCTCCATGATCACATCGTCACCGGCATGACACCATGATCTCCATCATCATGATCTCTATCATCGTGTCTTCATGAAGTTGTCTCGTCAACTATTACTTCTACTACTACAGCTAACAGTTAGCAATAAAGTAAAGTAATTACATGACATTTATGTTGACACGCAGGTCATAAATAAATTAAGACAACTCCTATGGCTCCTGCCGGTTGTCATACTCATCGACATGCAAGTCGTGATTCCTACTACAAGAACATGATCAATCTCATACATCACATATATCATTCATCACATCCTTTTGGCCATATCACATCACATAGCATACCCTGCAAAAACAAGTTAGACGTCCTCTAATTGTTGTTTGCATGTTTTACGTGGCTGCTATGGGTTTCTAGCAAGAACGTTTCTTACCTACGCAGAAACCACAACGTGATATGCCAATTGCTATTTACCCTTCATAAGGACCCTTTTCATCGAATCCGATCCGACTAAAGTGGGAGAGACAGACACCCGCTAGCCACCTTATGCAACTAGTGCATGTCAGTCGGTGGAACCAGTCTCACGTAAGAGTACGTGTAAGGTCGGTCCGGGCCGCTTCATCCCACAATGCCACCGAATCAAGATTGGACTAGTAACGGTAAGCATATTGAACAAAATCAACGCCCACAACTACTTTGTGTTCTACTCGTGCATAGAAACTACGCATAGACCTAGCTCATGATGCCACTGTTGGGGAACGTAGCATAAATTCAAAATTTTCCTACGTGTCACCAAGATCTATCTATGGAGTCATCTAGCAACGAGGGAGGAGTGGATCTACATACCCTTGTAGATCGCGCGCGGAAGCGTTCAAGAGAACGGGGTTGATGGAGTCGTACTCGTCGTGATCCAAATCACTGATGATCCTAGCGCCGAACGGACGGCACCTCCGCGTTCAACACACGTACGGAGCAGAGACGTATCCTCCTTCTTGATCCAGCAAGGGGGGAGGAGAGGTTGATGGAGATCCAGCAGCATGACGGCGTGGTGGTGGAAGTAGCGGGATTCCAACAGGGCTTCGCCAAGCGCTGCGGGAGGAGGGAGATGTGTCATGGGAGGGAGAGGGAGGCGCCAGGGCTTAGGGTATGGTTGCCCTCCCTTCCCCCCACTATATATAGGGCCAAGGGAGAGGGGGGGCGCAGCCTTGGCCCTTCCTCCAAGGAAGGGTGCGGCCAGGGAGGAGTCCCTCCTCCCAAGGCACCTCGGAGGTGCCTTCCCCTTTTAGGACTCTTCCTTTCCCTCTTCTCTTGGTGCATGGGCCTCTAGGGGCTGGTTCCCTTGGCCCATATAGGCCAAGGCGCACCCCCTACAGCCCATGTGGCCCCCGGGGCAGGTGGCCCCACCCGGTGGACCCCCGGAACCCTTCCGGTGGTCCCGGTACAATACCGGTGACCCCGAAACTTGTCCCGATGGCCGAAATCGCACTTCCTATATATAATTCTTTACCTCCGGACCATTCCGGAACTCCTCGTGACGTCCGGGATCTCATACGGGACTCCAAACAACTTTCGGGTTACCGCATACTAATATCTCTATAACCCTAGCGTCACCGAACCTTAAGTGTGTAGACCCTACGGGTTCGGGAGACACGTAGACATGACCGAGACGACTCTCCGGCCAATAACCAACAGCGGGATCTGGATACCCATGTTGGTTCCCACATGTTCCACGATGATCTCATCGGATGAACCACGATGTCAAGGACTTAATCAATCCCGTATACAATTCCCTTTGTCTAGCGGTACGATACTTGCCCGAGATTCGATCGTCGGTATCCCGATACCTTGTTCAATATCGTTACCGGCAAGTCTCTTTACTCGTTTCGTAACACATCATCCCGTGATCAACTCCTTGATCACATTGTGCACATTATGATGATGTCTTACCGAGTGGGCCCAGAGATACCTCTCCGTTTACACGGAGTGACAAATCCCAGTCTCGATTCGCGCCAACCCAACAGACACTTTCGGAGATACCTGTAGTGTACCTTTATAGCCACCCAGTTATGGTTGTGACGTTTGGCACACCCAAAGCACTCCTACGGTATCCGGGAGTTACACGATCTCATGGTCTAAGGAAAAGATACTTGACATTAGAAAAGCTTTAGCATACGAACTACATGATCTTGTGCTAGGCTTAGGATTGGGTCTTTGTCCATCACATCATTCTCCCAATGATGTGATCCCGTTATCAACGACATCCAATGTCCATGGTCAGGAAACCGTAACCATCTATTGATCAACGAGCTAGTTAACTAGAGGCTTACTAGGGACATGGTGTTGTCTATGTATCCACACATGTATCTGAGTTTCCTATCAATACAATTCTAGCATGGATAATAAACGATTATCATAAACAAGGAAATATAATAATAACTAATTTATTATTGCCTCTAGGGCATATTTCCAACACATAGTTATGAGAATATCTAGGTATGATCATGTATATAGGCATCACGTCCGAGACAAGTAGACCGACTCCTACCTGCATCTACTACTATTACTCCACTCATCGACCGCTATCCAGCATGCATCTAGAGTATTAAGTTAATGAAAACAGAGTAACGCCTTAATCAAGACGACATGATGTAGAGGGATAAACTTATGCAATATGATTAAAACCCCATCTTGTTATCCTCGATGGCAACAATACAATACGTGCCTTGCTCCCCCTACTGTCACTGGGAAAGGACACCGCAAGGTTGAACCCAAAGCTAAGCACTTCTCCCATTGCAAGAAAGATCAATCTAGTAGGCCAAACCAAACTGATAATTCGAAGAGACTTGCAAAGATAACCAATCATACATAAAATAATTCAGAGAAGATTCAAATATTGTTCATAGATAGACTTTATCATAAACCCACAATTCATCGGTCTCAACAAACACACCGCAAAAAGAAGATTACATCGAATAGTTCTCCACAAGAGAGAGGGAGAACATTGTATTGAGATCCAAAAAGAGAGAAGAAGTCATCTAGCTACTAACTATGGACCCGTAGGTCTGAGGTAAACTACTCACACTTTATCGGAGGGGCTATGGTGTTGATGTAGAAGCCCTCCGTGATCGATGCCCCCTCCGGCGAAGCTCCGGAACAGGCCTCAAGATGGGATCTCGTGGATACAGAAAGTTACGGCGGTGGAATTAGGGTTTTGACTCCGTATCTGATCGTTTGGGGGTATGTAGGTATATATAGGAGGAAGGAGTACGTCGGTGGAGCAATAGGGGGCCCACGAGGGTGGAGGGCGCGCCTGGGGGGTAGGCGCGCCCCTATCTCGTGGCCTCCTCTTTTGTGTCTTGACATAGGGTCCAAGTCTCCTGGGTCTTATTCGTTGAGAAAATCACGTTCCCGAAGATTTCGTTCCGTTTGGACTCTGTTTGATATTGTTTTTCTTCGAAACCCTAAAATAGATAAAAAAAATAGCAATTCTGGGCTGGGCCTCCGGTTAATAGGTTAGTCCCAAAAATAATATAAAAATGGATAATAAAGCCCAATAATGTCCAAAACAGTAGATAATATAGCATGGAGCAATAAAAAATTATAGATACGTTGGAGACGTATCACGCCCCGCTCTTTGCCTGCGCCCCGGCCGTGTCCACCCGAGCGACGCCGCCGTGGACCACGAGAAGGACTCCATCGAGCTCCTCCTCGCGCACCGCTGCATCGAGCAAAACAGCCCGTTCCTCGGCATTTGCCGCGGCTCGCATGTGCTCAACATCACCTGCGGCGGCTCGCTCTACCAGGACGTCGGGCACGGGCACGCCAGCACGCGGCGGCGGCGCATGCACGCAAGCCTGCCAGCTGGGGGCCTCGCAAGGACTAGATTGCTTTTTAAAAAAACAGAGACCCGATTGCTTTTTTAGCCTGCTTATGTGTGGGCCAACTCTGTCAGAAACGCGCTTAAAAGAGTCAAATCGGACTCTTTTCAGACTTGATAGTTTTTTGTCACGGTTTAGGAACAAAGTGGTAGTTTTTCGCACAAAATCGTAAAGTGATAGTTTTTCGTCACGGTTCCATGAATTATGATAGTTTTTGGTTAAATACTCGTTGACATGACTTCTCCTTGGTACACCACGTCCATTAAGCTCTTCTCCTTGGTACAACACGTCCATTAAAAGTTCAAGGACAACTCAGAGTGAGATGTCGCGTTTATGAGCATGTGACTTCACGAAGCACGCCTTGGTTGATGTACTTGCGAGCTCTTCCGTTGTGATCACACATGCTGTTGACATGAAAATATCTCTACTATGAAAGGTCAGTCCGCAGGCCAACTAAACCAGATTTAAATTGAAGCCTAGGAACATTCTCTTGCATTAGAAAAGAGTGCAAATTAACCTGATGTTCATTCCACATATATCCTGCAACTTAAATTGCCCATGACACATCGATGTTATATGGGGCTATAAATTGCATCTCATGCGTACTATTTATGAGGGGCCAGCCATTAAGTACATGTAGATAAATAAATAAAACGAACGCCAGCCTTCATAACACAATAAAAATCATGGGATAATGTGTAACTCAATTATATCCATACCTTGAGGCTGGTCATAGTGGGGAGTAACTTAGACTAGTGTCATATGCATGACACTAGTCTAAGTTACCACCTTCATAATGCAAAGTAACATAATAGTAGTGTCATAGATGGCTTCATTTATTAGCTTGTAGACTCATCTTGTTTTGGGAAGCGCTATGTTACTGTAACATATTATGTTACTACCTCACATTAAATACTTGCCATATAAGCAAAAATTTCTTGGATTGCGTTATGTTACTAGCTAAGTTACTCCCACTATGACTAGCCTGAGTAACAACACAGAAGAGATGTGCATATATCTGAAAAATATAGGAACAAGCCGTGTATTTATGCACATCATAGATCACTATCCCCATGTGAGGCAAATTAACAGGTGGTTGGCTTAGAATCACCAGCTTTCTCACGTTCCTTGTTAGCATTTGGAATCACAATATGGGAATAGGAGAATAGCTTCATAATTTCTCTAGCTGACTATGCAGCATGCATGGATGGTTGGCAGACTGGACGGAGAGTTTGTCAGATAAATTATTTTTGGCTTCACCCAGCTTTAGTTTGTTGTGTTTTCTCTATTCTTTCTTCAGTTGGAACTTCACTGCCAACTGGAGCACCTACTTCCATCTACACAAAAGGTAGAAGAATGGTTCAGTGTTGTATCAACTGCATCAAATCTGTAGTGTACATACTGTATCAGTGTTCAGTAGTCAATTTATCCCATGCAGTACACTGAAAAATGCCAAAAAAAAGGAGAGGGACCGTATACCTTCCAGAACAGCAAGCCAGCAAACCCATGCTATGATTTTAGCAGGCAAGATCAGTTTCTTCTTCATCTAGAATCATGCACCCAAAACCGACGCTAAATAATTCAGAATGATTGAACATGCTAAGATCTAAACCTGGCTCAAGAATTGTAAGAACTGTCCGTTATTGCTAAACAGGATTCAGGAGCAAAGTTGGACTACGTTAAACTTTAGATATTTACTTTAGTAAACAATTGCAGCAAAGCCCTTGCAGCCAATCTCTTCTCTTCGGAAAATGATGCCTGAGATCTACATGGTTCAAGCCACCTTTCCTGATTTATCCAGACTACAATTTTTAGCTGTGCAATGCAGTAGCGGAGCCAAGGGGGGGCGAGCAGGGGCCTCCCCCCCCCCCCCCCCCCCCCCCCCCCCCCCCCCCCCAACGATCGACAAATACTCAGAAGCACGAGTAATCAGCGACCGGATTTGATGAATATACACGTACTTGGCCCCCCCTTAACTCCAACGGAGAGTATAATAAAATCTGAAAAGAAAAAGGCCCATCAGAGAGCCCACGCATGGTCACGGCCTGCCTCCTTCCGCTCTCCAACCTGCTAGCTCCTCTGTCGTTGCTTAAAAAAGGCCTCGACATGATTAACGTGTGACATGAGGCCATTAGCGCTGCCGGCGGCCGCCGCCTCTTGCACTTCTAACTCACGAGGTCGATTAAATCAGTGGAGATCCTCAACAAAAGAAGAAGATTAAATCAGGGGGCACCAGCTGCGCGACAGGCAAATCGTCCTACAGATACAGCCTGTCAATTCTCTAGTGGTTCAGCCCCAAGGTTAGCACTATCAAAGCCCTCTGAATTCTCGTTTAATATGAGTTGAAATTGCACATTCAATTTTAATTATTTTGATGGTGTGATTTACAATACTAATTCATTTGTAATTTCCTTTGATTGTCTGATCTACGATGTGGTAATGAAGAGTAAAACTAGGTTATCTTCTGATGAAATTATTTATATTTCGATCTTATTGGCAATTGTAAAGGCAAATTTAAATTAATATCAATTTAGCTATGTTTTAGTAGTGTTGACACAAAACAGTACAGGCGAACCTTTTTTTTTGCGTTGCACGATTTGTTTTTGCCAACTTGGCTTGCCCCCCCCCCCCCTATACCTAAATCCTGGCTCCGCCCCTGGTGCAATGTCTTCTTTTGTTCCATCTAATAGTTCAGTTTCAGTCACAATATGTTGTTTACATAAAATCATTTGCTGCTCTTGTTCTTTCAGTACACATGTACTGCATGATGAGACAGAATGCTAAATAATTCAGAATGACTGTACATGCTAAAAGTCTTAACTGCTCAAGATTCAAGAATTCGTATGAACTGCCCATTCAAGAGCACACGGCGAACTTTTAGATGGGATAAAAAACGACATTCACTGCTAATAAAAATTATTTTTAATAAACCAGGAACGATGGTTGTGAACCAAGCAAGTTTCAAACATCATATTCTGATGACAGAAAAACTGGGTTCAAGCAATGTCTACTAAAAAAATCAGACAAATCCAAGTGGTCAACTGCATATTTCTCAAGTTTATTAATCTTGTCAACATATGTATACCTCACACTGACACTAAATAATTCTGAACGACTAAGCATGCTAAAATCTAATGGTTGGCTTAATAAGAATTCCTATGAGCTGTCCACATCAATACTACAGCTGAATTGTTAGATGGGACAAAAAAGGGCTTGCAATTCTCAGGCATCTGCTGCTAGCACGTCGAGTTTGAAAAGCGTTCAGGACCCCATTCCTCCAATATATGCTCCGGAAAGCGTGCTTAGTTAAAAGCCGGCCTACCATATCGGATCGGGTACGCACGTACGAGTAGTACACACGGCACGGAGGAGGAGATGCCTTCTAATCCGAGACACGTAAACTCGGACGCGTTAGAGCTGCAGGAATCCGAGAAACGGATAAGGTCGCTACGGCCATGATATGTTCCCTCGTCGATGTGAGTCAAAGGCTACGTCTGGATAGCCTCTGCCGCCGCATGCATTTGCTTGCATGCAAGGGACGGCCCGAGGATTTTCGTATTGAAGATGTGATCTATCCATGTATAGCATCTATTTTTTTCATGATAATACGTGTTTTATTTATATCATAAAAGTCATAGTACAAAGCACGTACAAACCGACAACGGCCAAGAAATAAAATTACAATCAAGGCTGAAAAAACCTCTGAATTTAACATCAACACCTGTCACATGCCTCTGAGACCATCATAGCAGCCATCAAAGAAAAAAAATGACAGATCATTTTCACGCCCGAGCTCGAAGCGGCTCCATCGCTGATAAGCAGCTTTACGGACCTCCAAGGTGGCTCACCAAAAGTGAAAACCATTACTGTTGAACGAATCTGGTTGGGGCAACACTCCGGGCACGCCATCGAACTCCAGATCTGGCACCCCCACACAACTAAGATGCTGGAGAAGAAAACCACACCTGCCATCCACGAACCACAAACCCAGCACACGATCCACCATCTTTCAGATGCCGCCGATGCAGACCACAATCTGCATCCGCTCCTGGACTACCTCCCAAACTTTGCGCCCGCTGGAGCAAATGCCGTCACAACGGCGGAGCCCGAGAACACATGTACACCACGAGGATGCAGCCGCCGCCATGGCATCCTTGCTTGAACAGACTGATTTTCAAATCAATCCCCAACCATAGGACTAATCACCTCGTCGGAGTAGGATCTAAAGAAACTTTATTTAGCGCCGCCGTCGAAGTCAAGACGATGTACAACCAAAAAAAAAAATCTAAACTACGAGAGTAAAAAAGACAATCCACACGCATGAATCCGAGATTTTGTAATTTTCACCCTAGCTTTGTAGCTAGCTCTCTTTCTCTCTTGTATCTCATAACTTTGTATGCACAGTTTGGTTTTAATTTATTGGTTCAGGCCGGCGTAAGCCTTTGCTGTAGTACCCTAAAAAAAGATACCAAAGGCCTGAGATGAAATTATAACTCGGAATCTCTTGATATACATTTAACTATTCTCAAAATAAAATAAAATTAGCACTAGCTTTGTACAATCAATATACAACGTGATCGGTATATACTGTTTTCTCAAAAGAGAAATCTCAGTGCCGGATGCATACTTTTAATACATTGTTCAATTTAACTTGAATCATATTGATTTGTATTTCAGTCCTTCCTATCCAGCTAGACCTTCTGTTAAGCCTTTGTTCCTTGTGACCTTGTGGAGATAGTTTTTGTGTCAACCTTCTTTTTGTGCTTTTTATTCGGGAAAACCAAGGGCATGGGAGTATTTCCCAATAACCCAAAAGCCACAAATATTCCTGCCGATATGTGGCTATCCTACTCACTCATCAATAGTTCTGAGTTAGTTCATAGTATATATCTAAAATTTAAATGATTATGCACAAAATGCTTGTTTTGGACTATTTTCTCTAACTTTCAGGCATCTGAAGCATTACTCACCTGGGTTGGATAAATTTGCCGGTAAGTTTAACAACGACCTGATAAACCTCTCCCGCAAAAAAAACTGATAAACCATTTTATTTGTGCAACTTCGACAAGCAGGCGGTCCTCGTGAAAAAAGTGGTGTTGTGCTTTTTTTTAAGGAAGTGGCGTTGTGCTGGGAGGGCCGGAGTGGGGCTGCTGCCATTTTCGCGGCCCAGGTAGGCTAGCTGGTTACTCCTGCCCGGGTTCTAATTTCGAATAGTACCACATCGGTTACCGAACAACAAAAACAGCAGCATAAATACGCACCATTCTGACGCCCAGGCAGCCGGGTGCGGTGGCGCGCGCCTGTAACTCTAGCATTGGGAGGGCAGAGGAGTTGGTATTTGGGGTAGTGGGCTCTCGAGCCCGAGTCAAATCCGAAGTGCCCCGAAAGAGGCCCCAACTCACCACGAAGGTTTGAAGGAGCGCCTCGCGTGTGGGTGGCTCGAGTCGAGCTCGGATTTGGCCCAGGTAACACGCCGTTAAAACTTAAATGGCCCCTAGGGTAGGGGCCGGCGGGGCACGCTGTGTTTTGCTTGGGGCGGAAACACCCCAGCCGAAAGCCCAAAAGTCAACCTGTGGTTCTCCACGGAGAGTGCCCCTACCCGAGGGGGTGCAAAGGAAGACTGTTGTTAATGCAACCGAGTCATCTTGGAGACTGATTCTACAGTGATGAAGCAAGCCATTTCAACTGAAAATTACAATTTAGCAGAACTAGGAGCTCTTTTCCAGGAATAAAGCACGAGTTAAGAGTTGACATTGACAATGTAAAACTAAATGTTTGTTCAAGAACATGTAATGTAGCTGCGCACACCTTAGCTGCAATGGGAACTGGGTTAGGGAATGGCAATTTCAACTTCTGGGTTGGCCATTTCCCTGAATTTGTAACAAACCTTAGCTGGTGACAATGCGGGCATGTTGGTTAATGGAATATTTGATGTTCCTTTCAAAATTCCAAAAAAAAGTATTTGATGTGTCATACTGTTTATGCCCGAGCGGGCCGGCCTACCACGTTTGGTAGGCATGTAGGAGGAGGAGGAGATACTGCCCAATCCAGGATGCGTACGTAAAGGCTCACGCGTTGATTAGATCAGTGCATTGATGCTAGCCGTAAGAATTTGTGTGAACAGATCGTCATGAAGATGACTAGATGGATTATTACCCCTTTTTTTGAAGGTTGATCTGCATAAAGAAAGAACAATTTTATTCAATTGATATATCGAGGTGATACAACCGAATCGAAAGAATGTCCGGCCTATGCATAGCATGATGCACACAACTAGCAAGTCCAACAAACCTAAAAATAAATATCGTATTATAGTAAAACTAAATCAGTCCAGCCTAGAGCGGGGTAAATCCTATCCTAAGTTTACACCACCTTCCATGTTGGAAGAAACTCTCCCTGGTTGTATGCTTCAGCCGTGTAGACGCCATCATAAAAAGGTCTCTGTCCTCCGTCCTCTGCAGGATAGACCATGTACGAAGCCATCGCGTAGACATATGAATAACCTGCACATGAGATGAAACACATTTATTGTTAAAAATCACATCATTCCTGGTAAGCCACAATATCCAACATAAAGCAGTCGCCCCCACGAGTAGATGTGCATAAAGTTGTTTATCGATACCCTGCAACCAATTGCGGAACATGTTACGTGCACTACTTGGGGGATATAGATTTGAAACTACTTGAACTATGGCCCAGACTGCGCGAGCAAACTTACACTCAGAAAATAAGTGTTTGATGCACTTGTCATGTTGACAAAAGACACATGTCTTGCTATCTTGCCAATTGCGTCGTGCCAGGTTATCTCTAGTTAAGATGACCATCTGTTTAGAAACGAGAGGAATATCTTCACTCTTAATGGAATTTTGAGCTTCCATAATTTCTTATTATCAATCTGAATATCAGTGTGAACCATTGCACCATACAACGATTTGACTAAAAAGCTACCGTTCTGATGCAAATTACATCAAAACTTGTCTGGTTCGTCTAGCAGTTGAATGGCCTCTAGAAACAAGTTGGTCTTCCGTCATGTGCTTGAAGGGCTTCACACAACCATTCGTCGATGTGCGGATGATCTTATGCTTTGGTCCAATCGACGTGTCAACGAGAACCGTAGCATTCTTATTATGGGCTGGAGTGCAATGTTGTTTCATCTATCTGAGATTTTGTAGTCCTCTTTCTATATCTAGCAAAGCATGTTTTAAAACCGAGGATCGGTTATCATGTTTGGTTAGGCCACTTCCATGAACTTTAGTTCGTCCTTGTAAACATTATGACGGTTTAATAAAGCTTCGCATGATTGTCTAAAAAACTCCTTTTAATCTTATTTAATCACACACGGAGGTAGAGTAGTTATCAGCTGCAAAACACCTTTATCTGCCACTTCACAAACACGTACATTGGAGTCCACTCATTTGATGGATGGAGCCAGTCCTGCAGCCATTCATGCATCGATGGCATCTGCTGCTATGCGGCTAAATTTCGTGTTTTGACCTTTTTGATAAACAATTTCAGGATCTGACCCTGGTTTGAAATATTTTTGGGATTTGACCCTTTTTCTACCGCCAGAGCCTCTGGCGGTATGGTTAGATAGCCTACCGTCAGGGCCCCTGGCGGTAGCGTGTGACGAAGGGGACGGTGGCCGTCACCGTGTGCTGACGTGGATAAGTACCTTACCGCCAGGGTCCTTGGTGGTAGGCTGTCTAACCTTACCGCCAGTGCCTCTGGCGGTAAGGTGTGGCAGGGTTTTGCCGTGCAGACATTCTGTAACGAAAGATGCAAGGGCCCTAGCGGTAGGTTTACCCTACCGCCAGCCCCATGGCGGTAGGTTGTCTGACCCTAACGTCAGGACCCCTGGCGGTAGGGTCTTGTGTTTTGCCATATATAGCTTCTGTAACGAAATATGAAAGGGCCCTGGCGATAGGTTGACCCTACCGCCATAGGGGTTGGCGGTAGGTTGTCTCACCCTACCGCCAGGGTGCCTGGCGGTAGGGTCCTCTGTTTTGTTTTTTCAAGTTCATTTGGTTGATTATTCTCAAATTCAATATGACAGCAATATCACAGCAAGTTTCACAAATATGACAGCAATATCATAGATTTTAAACAATTAAACTTGGGCATCACATAGATACATATTAAGATAACTTGAAGTGCATAGAACATTTCAAACACATAGATCCACAAATAGCAAACACATAGTTCCACGTAATTTCACAACCACTAGACAAGTTCAACCAAATGAAGTTCAACCAAACTAAAAGAGCCAAGTATCGAAGAGCATAATCAGTTGCTCCTTCCCCTCTTGGAGGTACGGTCCTCATTACTCTTTGAACGAGTCTCTTCGGTCTTCTTCTTAGGCCGGCGAGGAACCGGTCTCTGGAAAGGGTCTGGACTCAGCAAATCCTTCTTCTTCGGATTCCTCTTCAGCAGCTGAGATGCTTGAGATGTTTGAGTTGGTGGAGGTCCATAATCTTCATCGTACTCCTCCTCCCCGTTGCTCTCCTCCTCCTCCCCTTCTTCATGTGTGGCCTCCTCCTCCTTCTTCCCAACCAACCTAGACGACGAGGGAGCATGGCTCGATGAGCCGATGAGACCCTGTGTGGCTACAGGCTGATAAGCTTCAACTGACCCAGCTCCAGCACACCCAAGCAGCCCTACCAGCTTGCGACAACGCTTCACGAACTTCTGCACTCATAATGAAACAAGGGCATAATAAGTATCAGATCGACTGATTGCAAGTGAACAAGATGCATCTGTTCAGCTCACCAGACTGCAACGGCATAAGTCAGTCACGATGACGAATAAACTAATTTAAATACAACCGTCGGTTCAAACTTACCACTCTGTTGATGAGGGGTGCAAACTCCCTAAATCCACTGTGCATGTCTCTGATGCCGGTCTGGCAGGCCTCTTCCTCGGGGTCATCCCTCTCCAGCTCCACGATGTCTTCCGCCGTCCACCGAGGCCTGAGAAGAAGACGGTGCTTCTGGCCATCATCGTACCACCTCATGTGTCGGCTCAGGTAAGCATCCCAGTCAGTCACTTTCCTCTCCGCGTCTTTACGGAACCTCCGTCACATGAGTTTTATGCTCTTCTCCCCAGTCTGTGATCGACTGATTCTTCTGCCGGCTCATCCTATAAGGCATAAGCAACAAGAATCATCATAAGCGCAATGAGATCATCATAAGCAACAAGAAACATGATAAGCGTAATGAAATCATGGGCACGGAGAACAAAGCGCTCACAGGTGGAGCGTGTGGCCGCCGGTATCGGTGGGCTGGCCCAGTGGGGTATGCTGATAAATCCCAAACTGCGTGGCCACGCGGTGTGGCAAGTGCCACTCGACAGCATACACACAGATCATGGGCACGATGCACCGCCAGAGACCATGGTCCGCATCACACATCACGTTCAGATCAAAGCCCCACTGTCGGTCATGATACGGCCACCAGTTTACCTGTTACATATACATTGGTAAGTTCCCACTCTCGGTCAAAAGTGGAATCAAAGAGAAAGGTGTTGAGCGATTTCATATACCTGTGTATGCGTCAAAGCGTACAACTCGTTAGTGTAGGTCTTGTACGAAGTCTTGTTTAGGCCCGTGTAGAGTTTGACAATGTCCCACTCGTAAGCTATGGTGGGGTGTCGAGTCTCGTTGCCGTCTTCGCTATAGGCACCCCATGGGCGTCTTGGTGCTACCTCTTGAGCACTGCGTTGGTTTTCCCCGAAGAAGAAGGGATGATGCAGCAAAGTAGCGTAAGTATTTCCCTCAGTTTTTGAGAACCAAGGTATCAATCCAGTAGGAGGCTACGCGCGAGTCTCTCGTACCTACACAAAACAAATAAATCCTCGCAACCAGCGCGATAAGGGGTTGTCAATCCCTACACGGCCACTTACGATAGTGAGATCTGATAGATATGATAAAATAATATTTTTGGTATTTTTATGATAAAGATGCAAAGTAAAATAAAAGCAAAGGAAATTACTAAGTATTGAAAGATTAATATGATGAAGATAGACCCGGGGGCCATAGGTTTCACTAGTGGCTTCTCTCAAGAGCATAAGTATTCTATGGTGGGTGAACGAATTACTGTTGAGCAATTGACAGAATTGAGCATAGTTATGAGAATATCTAGGTATGATCATGTATATAGGCATCACGTCCGAGACAAGTAGACCGACTCCTTCCTGCATCTACTACTATTACTCCACTCATCGACCGCTATCCAGCATGCATCTAGAGTATTAAGTTAATGAAAACATAGTAATTCCTTAAGCAAGATGACAAGATGTAGAGGGATAAACTCATGCAAGATGACATGACGTGCATGCTACGGGAATCACAAACTTTAACACAAGTATTTCTCAAATTCACAACTACTCAACTAGCATAACTCTAATATCACCATCTTCATATCTCAAAACAATTATCAAGCATCAAACTTCTCATAGCATTCAACACACTCATAAGGAAGTTCTTTTATTATTCTTGAATTCCAAGCATATTAGGATCATTTAAGCAAATTACCATGCTATTTAAGACTCTCAAAATAATCTAAGTGAAGCATGAGAGATCAATAGTTTATATAAAACAAATCCACCACCGTGCTCTAAAAGATATAAGTGAAGTACTAAAGCAAAACTATATAACTCAAATGATTTAAGTGAAGCACATAGAGTATTCTAACAAATTCCAAATCATGTATGGCTATCTCAAAAGGTGTGTACATCAAGGATGATTGTGGTAAACTAAAAAGCAAAGACTCAAATCATACAAGACGCTCCAAGCAAAACACATATCATGTGGTGAATAAAAATATAGCTCCAAGTAAAGTTACCGATAGAAGTAGACGAAAAGAGGGGATGCCTTCCGGGGCATCCCCAAGCTTTGGCTTTTAGGTGTGCTTAGATTATCTTGGGGGTGTCATGGGCATCCCCAAGTTTAGGCTCTTGCCACTCCTTGTTCTATAATCCATCAAATCTTTACCCAAAACTTGAAAACTTCACAACACAAAACTTAAAGTAAAAAATCTCGTGAGCTCCGTTAGCGAAAGAAAACAAAAGACCACTTCAAGGTGCTGTAATGAACTCATTATTTATTTATATTGGTGTTAAACCTACTGTATTCCAACTTCTCTATGGTTTATAAACTATTTTACTAGCCATAGATTCATCAAAATAAGCAAACAGCACACGAAAAATAGAATCTGTCAAAAACAGAACAGTCTATAGTACTCTGTAGCTAGCGCAAGATCTAGAACCCCAAAAATTCTAACATAAATTGCTGGACGT
Source organism: Triticum urartu (assembly GCF_003073215.2). Taxonomy (NCBI): domain Eukaryota; kingdom Viridiplantae; phylum Streptophyta; class Magnoliopsida; order Poales; family Poaceae; genus Triticum; species Triticum urartu. The sequence goes on along the minus strand of NC_053022.1, from coordinate 495,091,381 downwards.
GAGGAATTTATCTATTAATCATCTGCAAAAAGAATTAACTAAATAGCACTTTCCAAATAAAAATGGCAGCAGTTCTCGTGAGCGCTAAAGTTTCTGTTTTTTACAGCAAGATTAACAAGACTTTCCCCAAGTCTTCCCAACAGTTCTACTTGGCACAAACAATAATTAAACACAAAAAACACAACCTAAACAGAGGCTAGATAAATTATTTATTACTAAACAGGAGCAAAAATCAAGGAATAAAAATAAAATTGGGTTGCCTCCCAACAAGCGCTATCGTTTAACGCCCCTAGCTAGGCATAACAAGCAAGGATAGATCTAAGTATTGCCATCTTTGGTAGGTAATTCTTCAATGAGGCATCTACCATCCTTAGGAATTTCTTTCTTTTTATTTATTATCAAACTTTTAGGCAGAAGATCGAAAAATTCATTTGTAACAAATGGTTCCTTAATGATAGCAAAAGGATTGGGATGAATACTTATAGATTTGAGATCCGCAGTTTCCTTACTAGAGGATTCACCCTTATTTTTAGGAACATACATGAGCTTGGCAATTTTAGTGGGAGGACTAGGAGTATTCTTTACGGAAGAAAAAATGGTTCCTAAGTTGGTAATAATATCCTCAAGCTTATCGATCCTAGTGGAATCGTGATTTAATTTCTAATTAACTATGGGTTCCTTCTCTTTAATATTTTTCAAAGTGACTCCTACTTTAGATCCATATTGAGAGATTCGGTTGTGGATCTTTTTATCCAAATTTTCAATTAACTCTACGGTAGCAACCTTATTTTTAATAATTTCGAGCCTTTGCATTACATGCTCCAAAGTTAATATAGTTCCGTTAACCAAAAGAGGGGGTGAGCCAAACAAATCTATCATAGCATTATAAGAATCAAAAGTATGGCTACCCAAGAAGTTTGCTCCGGTAATAGTATCAAGGATATATCTGTGCCAGGGAGTTATGCCTACATAAAAATTGCAAAGAAGAACGGAAGTAGATTGCTTCCTGGTAGATCTATTTTGAGAATTGCAAATTCTATACCAAGCATCTTTTAGATTTTCTCCCTCCCTTTGCTTAAAATTTAGAATTTCATTCTCGGGAGACAATGGAGAAGATAAGGGACTAGCCATAACGACAAGCAAACAAACTAACACACAAGCAAACAAAAAGCAAGCGGGCAAAAAGAGGCAAATAGAGAAAGAGAGGGGGATAGAGAGAGAGATGGCGAATAAAACGGCAAGGGTGAAGTGGGGGAGAGGAAAACGAGAGGCAAATGGCAAATAATGTAATGCGGGAGATAGGGATTGTGATGAGTACTTGGTATATTGACTTTTGCCTAGACTCCCCGGCAACGGCGCCAGAAATCCTTCTTGCTACCTCTTGAGCACTGCGTTGGTTTTCCCCGAAGAAGAAGGGATGATGCATCAAAGTAGCGTAAGTATTTCCCTCAGTTTTTGAGAACCAAGGTATCAATCCAGTAGGAGGCTACACGCGAGTCCCTCATACCTGCACAAAACAAATAAATCCTCGCAACCAACGCGATAAGGGGTTGTCAATCCCTACACGGTCACTTACGAGAGTGAGATCTGATAGATATGATAAGATAATATTTTTGGTATTTTTATGATAAAGATGTAAAGTAAAATAAAAGCAAAGTAAAAGGCAAAGGAAATTACTAAGTATTGGAAGATTAATATGATGAAGATAGACCCGGGGGTCATAGGTTTCACTAGTGGCTTCTCTCAAGAGCATAAGTATTCTACGGTGGGTGAACGAATTACTGTTGAGCAATTGACATAATTGAGCATAGTTATGAGATTATCTAGGTATGATCATGTATATAGGCATCACGTCCGAGACAAGTAGACCGACTCCTGCCTGCATCTACTACTATTACTCCACTCATCGACCGCTATCCAGCATGCATCTAGAGTATTAAGTTAATGAAAACAGAGTAACGCCTTAAGCAAGATGACATGATGTAGAGGGATAAACTCATGCAATATGATAAAAACCCCATCTTGTTATCCTTGATGGCAACAATACAATACGTGCCTTGCTGCCCCTACTATCACTGGGAAAGGACACCGCAAGATTAAACCCAAAGCTAAGCACTTCTCCCATTGCAAGAAAGATCAATCTATTAGGCCAAACCAAACTGATAAATCGAAGAGATTTGCAAAGAAAACCAATCATACATAAAAGAATTAAGAGAAGATTCAAATATTATTCATAGATAGACTTGATCATAACCCCACAATTCATCGGTCTCAACAAACACACCGCAAAAAGAAGATTACATCGAATAGATCTCCACAATAGAGGGGGAGAACATTGTATTGAGATCCAAAAAGAGAGAAGAAGCCATCTAGCTAATAACTATGGACCCGTAGGTCTGAGGTGAACTACTTACACTTCATCGGAGGGGCTATGGTGATGATGTAGAAGCCCTCCGTGATCGATGCCCCCTCCGGCGGAGCTCCGAAACAGGCCCCGAGATGGGATCTCGTGGATACAGAAAGTTGCGGCGGTGGAATTAGGGTTTTGGCTCCGTATATGATCGTTTGGGGGTACGTAGGTATATATAGGAGGAAGGAGTACGTTGGTGGAGCAACAGGGGGCCCACGAGGGTGGAGGGCGCGTCTGTGGGGGTAGGCGCGCCCCCCTACCTCGTGGCCTCCTCTTTTGTGTCTTGACGTAGGGTCCAAGTCTACTGGGTCTTGTTCGTCGAGAAAATCACGTCCCCGAAGGTTTCATTCCGTTTGGACTCCGTTTGATATTCCTTTTCTTCGAAACCCTAAAATAGGCAAAAAACAGCAATTCTGGGCTGGGCCTCCGGTTAATAGGTTAGTCCCAAAAATAATATAAAAGTGGATAATAAAGCCCAATAATGTCCAAAACAGTAGATAATATAGCATGGAGCAATCAAAAATTATAGATACGTTGGAGACGTATCACTTGGCAACTTCTCCGGACACACCACCGGCAGCCGCTTCCACATCCAAATGGAGAAGGCCCAGACAAAGCCACCCATATTAGACTTGTCTCCCGTCCTCTGCGTTGCATCGTCAAGCTGCAAAACATCGAATGAGGATCAGATATATGAAAATGTTATGGACACACTTTCGTAAGTAGGTAGACAATTAGATCCTCTCTTACCGAACGGTATAGGTAGGCGATAGATGCGGTCCCCAAACTGTACCCTGCCTCCCAGTCCGCTAGGAAGAAGAGATACGACCAGTTGGCAGAGTTCCCGGAGCTGTCTGGAAACACGACCTCCGTGAGAAGATACCACAGGTAGGCCCTCGCGTACCACTCCACGGTCATCTCGTCGGCGCCTTCGGGGCATTTCTGACGGTGCTCCGAGAGCCAGGTCAACGGCACAACGGATGTACGGTTACCCTTGACAGCGGGGCAGTTGCCGATGAGGGCTGCAACCCTCTGCTGCCAGTTGGTCCTCTCCACTCGCCCGGTGAGTGCATGACCCTCGATCGGCATGGCAGTAATCATCAACCAATCCTCGAGGGTCACCGTCATCTCCCCGCATGGCAGATGGAAAGAATGGGTCTCCGGTCGCCACCGGTCAATCAACGCCGTCAGAGCTGCGTGGACAAGCGTCGGCGGCTGACGCTTGAACTGCAACACAAAACCCAACAGACGGGCTCTCTTGAAGAACGGCGCGTAGCGCTCGTCGTAGTCCATATGCCCATGAACCCCGTGACCCCTCATGCGCAGTGGCTGGAGCATCTGTCAAAAAGTGAACGCCAAAAGTTAGGAAATTATTTTCATCAATCCGAAAACTTTCATCAAAACTTCATTCACATCACTTACCTCTCCGTTCTCTATGAACCGGGCATGATGACCCTTGTCGAATGCCCAGTCCAGCATGGAGTACCGTGGGCCAATGTTGTCCGCAAGAGGTGGCCGCCTTAATAAAATTTTATAAACAAAACCACCATAAGCATAAAGCATACATAAACAAAAAATGAACTCAAATCATATCAACATGCATCATATCAAAATAAAATTTTAAGCATGTTCCTCCAACAACAACTACTACACATGATGGATCAAATCATATCGACATGCATCATATAAAAAAAATCGTGCAACATACATCATATCATCATATTTTTAAATAAAATTTTCCAAACAACATCTTCATATCATCATATCAACATGCATCATCAAACTAGGGTTCATCTTCACACTAGATCATATCATCATATCAACATGCATCATCAAACTAGGGTTCATCCTCATATCAACATTACATCATAATTTTTTTAACAAAAAAATTATGAACTAGGGTTCATCTTCACACTAACATATGAACTATTGATTAGAGTTCATATCCAATACCACTAGTTACTAAAGAACTAAGAACTACAAGTACAATCAATCTTAGGTGGAAAAAATCCAATCTAAGTTCAAAAATATGAGGGATTTCAAGCAAATAATGCGTCGAATCGGAAGCAAGTTTGCAAAAATTAATTGGAGGGATTGGAGGAGCTTACGTTTCTCTCTTCGGGGCCATCTCGATCCGCAAAAACGATCAACAAACGGTGAAGATTCGAGGGGGGGAGTGGAGGAGATGAGAGAGGGAGAGAGGGAGAGAGGGGCGACTTGGGGGAGAAAAATAAGAACTGCTGACAGAGGGGAGGGGGGAGGGGTGGGGAGATGGGCAGGGGCGCGAGGGTTTCGGCGGAAATAACTGCCCCGGACCCTACCGCCAGGGTCTCTGGCGGAAGGGCTAGACAGGCTACCGCCAGGTGTCCTGGCGGTAGGGTGCAACGGAGGGGGACGGCGCCCGTTTCCGCATGCTGACGTGGATAAGTACCCTACCGCCAGAGGCCCTGGCGGTAGGCTGTCTAACCCTATCGCCAGAGGCCCCGGCGGTAAGAAAAAGGGTTAAATCCCGAAAAAAAATCAAACCAGGGTTAGATCCTGAAATTGTTTGTCAAAAGGGTCAAAACACGAAATTTTGCCCTGCTATGCTAGGACGTCGAGTTTGAAAAGCGTTCAGGACCTCATTCCTTCAATATATGCTCCAGAACAGAAAGCGTGCTTAGTTAAAAGCCGGCCTACCACAACGGATCGGGTACGCACGGCACGGAGGCGGAGATGCTTTCTAATCCGAGACACGTAAACTGGGACGCGTTAGAGCCGCAGGAATCCGAGAAACGGATGAGGTCGGTACGGCGATGACTAGACGGCCGGATTCCTTCTCCTCGCCATTGATATGTTCCCTCGTCGATGTGAGTCAAAGGCCACGTCTGGATAGCCTCTGCCGGCTGCCGCCGCATGCATTTGCTTGCATGCAAGAGGTGGATAGATTGCTTAAACAAGCCCGATGATCTTCGGATTGAAGATGTGATCTATCCATGCATAGCATCTATCTTTTCTATCCGGCCGCAAAGTCAAAGGCAAGTGAATACGTTACAATACTACAAAACAATACGAATGTGGGGTGCTCTACTTTTCTTGTTAGTCTACTGCTGGTTGTGATGTGAAACCGCAGGGGAATCTTTGCGTCGTGGTCGGGCAGTACCGCTGACTGCTGCCTCGCCGCCCCTCGACAGCGCCGGTTTTGTATGTTTCCGGCTCCGTCTCCCGTGCGCCACGTCAGTACTATAGCACGCAATAATACGCGCCTGTCTCATCACTGATGATCCTAGCTAGGCCCACCGAGGTCTTCACTCATCCGTTTCCAACTGAGAAACGCAATGTATTGTCCATCCACTTGTAAGTTGTAGCATCATCGCGCTTAGTTCGTCCGGATATAACGCAGACTGCAACCTCCGGTGACTCCATCAGAGGCCGGATAAGGCGATAGAGAGGTCGTGGAAAAACGCCAGCATTTGTTGATTTGATCCATGCAATGCAGAAATAAGTACCAGCCACGTACGGATGTCCAAGCGCGCTTAGTAACAGCTAGCTAAGGAGCGCGTCTCCAATGGAAGGATCAGAGAAGCGGCAGACAAGAGACAAGTGAGCGATTTCTGAAGGCTTCTCGCCCCCTCCCTCCCCTTCCCCAGCTCCAAACGTCAATGCGTCGTGGTTGCATACGAAGACGTACGTAGTTCAGCTAAGCTCGACACGTACGTTGCGCTCAGAGGGCATCTACAGCCGACCCTCTCGTACCCGTATTAAACGTCCGAATAGGTTGTTTGGTCATTGATCATTAAAAAAATCCAATCAGACCTTTCTAACCGCAGACAAATGTCCAGTCTGACCGACACCTCTTATATTCAGCATAAATCTAGGTCAGATATGGGCCGCCCCGGGCATGCTCGTGCGCGCCCACCTGACAGGCCCAGCTCATCACGACCCCATGGTTGTCCCACAAAAATCACAATCCAGACGCCTCACTCCGAACCCTAACTCATTCTCTCTCGCTCCGTCCTCTTCTCTCCCTCTTCAATTTCGATCCCATCCACTCCGATGTCCAGCTCCGGCAGCGACTCCGGCTCAAACCTCGACTACGAGGAGGAGATGACCCTTCGCATTGCGTTGGAGCGGTCCAAGGTGGACATCAACGACAGCTCCGGATCTGGAGCGTCGCCGCAACTCCCGCGTCGGCGCAACGCGGAGGTCATCGCCGCAACATGGCTATTGAGCAGTCGAAACGCGAGGCGGAGGCAACGACGGAGGCGGCTCGAGTCGCCAATTTAAAGCGGGAGCAAGACATGGTGGTCCGTCGGACGACCAAGACCCTTCACCAGTCGCGGACGCCTACAACTGCACTGGTGACTGGAAGGGCAAAGGCCCGGTGAGTAAGTGGTGATCCCTTCCCTCCTCATATGTTTATATCGTTTTTAGTTGTAGAAATTTGAACTTGTCCGGTGACAAAAATTAAGATGATCTTTTGGATGTTGCAAAATTTGTTAATGTCCATTTGCGATCGATTTTGTATTCATTTGCAGCCGATTTTTGTTATCCGTTGTTCGCTCACGTAGAGTAGCTCAACGTTGCATGTGTGGTGTGGATATAAGACACCGGATATGAGATACACGGATACAAAGTAACAAATATGAGGCGTGCTCAATCAATGCCCTACGCGGGTATTTGAAAAACCGAATTTGTCAATCGCAGCTGTAGATGCTCTAAGCCGCTGTTAACTCTAGCTCAAGAATCTGATGCGTCGTACTGTCTATGCCGGCCGGCCTACCACTACCACGCCTGGGTAGGCATGGACGAGGAAGGAGGAGACACGGCCCAATCCAGGACGCGTAAAGGCTCACACGTTGATTAGATCAGTGCCGAGATGCTAGCCGTAGGAATTTGTGTGAACAGATCGTCACGAAGATGACTAGATGCATCATTATTCCTTCTTCTCAGTTCTCACGATTGATCTGTTCGATCCCTTCTCGACGTGATCGATCATCAGCTAGCTAGAGACGAATCTAACCAACCGACCGAAACCAGCTTTATCGACGGTGGACGCGGAGCCCCGTACGTAGGCCTGAATGACTGTGGATAGCATCGCATTTTCTTGCATGGAAGGCGTAGATAATTAATGGATGAAGATCTCGTGTGATCTATGCATCGTATCCTGGAGTACTAGTTGGCAATACAAAATGGATGATGGCGTGGATACACAATGGCAATGCGAACGTGGGAATCTACTGGTTGTGATGTGATGTGATGTGATGTGAAGCCGCGGGAGGAATCTTTGCGTGGAGGTCGATCGGGCGGGCAGCGCTGTTCGCCGGCCATAGACGGACAGCGCCGGTTTTGTATGTTTCCAGCTCGGCCGTCCGTGCACCACGTAGTTAATCCTACAACACACGCCTCTAATGATCGATGTAGGGTTCCATGGAAATCCATTCTTCTTTCCGGGATGGATAACACGCGGTGAATAATTCCGTACGTAGCGTTCATTCGGTTGACAGCGTCGATCGCCTGCATGCATGTTGTGAATGGTTCTTCATTCAGGATAAAGTTAGTTTGACCACATGCAAGTATGAATCGGGTGGATCTCAAATCTCCAAGGAAAGGAAAGGATCAGAGACGCGCGAGAGGGAGGAGCCCACTGATCCACAGCGAGTGACGGAGTGAGCAACTGCGGAGAAGTCCTCGCCTCCTCCAACCCCAAAACGTCAATGCGTCGTATTCTCCCGATCTCCACCGGCTAGCGACGCACACTCAACAAAAAGAAAGGAGCATCTTCGTCCACGTACAAAGTCAAAGCACAAAAAACGTGTTCTGCTTAGAGCATATCTACCGCGGGACTTTTTAAATCGGGCTCCGCAAACGCTCGCGGATGCGACTCGACGCGCCCGCGGACAATGATCGGTCACACCTTAAATTAGCCATCTCTCATATTTTAACCTCTAGATCCATATAAAGCATGCAGAAGAAATCTTACGTGCTACTCTAACTACTTTTTGTCGTCAAATATGTCCATGACAACGATGCCGGACGCCGACTCGACGGGCGGGTAAGAGGGCTCCAGCTCATCCTTCTCCTATTCGACCTCATTCATGTAGGCGAGCATCTTCGCCTCCTCCGCGGCAATGTTGCGTCTCCATCTCCTGCCGGTGACGACGTGTGGCCTCCGCAGCCGACTCCGACCGGAGGGAATCAAGGATGGCATATTGCTCCGCCTACAGATCCGCGTCGCCAGCGTCCCCCACATCCTCCTTCTCCGGCTCATTCTCCTCCTCCTCAACCTCATACTCCTCCAACTCCTCCTCCGGATCCACTGCATCCGGATGTAGCTCCACTGCGATCCGAGCTTCGCGCCTAGCCGGGATATGGTCAAGGAGCTCAAGTCGGTGCTCCGGCGTCAGAAATGGCTCACTCCTCACCCGGTGGCGTGGGGGCATGGCTACTAGGCAGGCGGGTGGAGTGAAAAGTGGCGGCGGACATGCGAAGGAAAATATGGATGGATGGTAGGGTTTCGGTGCCGCCGGTCGACTTAAATAGCCAGACTAGGCAGTACGCGGCCCGCCGGAACGGCGCCGATGGAGAAGACGAGCTTCGAACCGCCGGGTTTCCGGACGTTTCTACGTGAGACCAACCATCAGTCCGACGCGGCAATGGCGCCCAGACTCATCCCATATTTACGCTAGATATGAGGGGATGTCGGTCAATTCGGACGTTTGAAACCTGTTTAAGACATCTATCTGGATCGAAAAATCGTGACCGATCGAACGGGCCGGCTGGGCGTTTGAGAGGGGCGCCCGGCTGTAGACGCTCTTATCGCGCAAGGCGGTGCGCGCAGAACGAATGAGGCCGAGCGATCACGTACATACACAAATCTTATCAAGGATCCGATACACGTTACACAAGTCTTATCAAGGATCAGATACACGCGTCTGTCCCTCTGCCTGAAGCTTTTGTATGGCACATAGGTAGGTTCCGTTGGGATCACTCAGACAGAAGTCACGGGACAGCATCTAGGCATCTCACGTCACGATGGAGTCCGTGCACCGTCCATCCATCTGTCGAGCAGCAGCAGCACAGGAGTTGTTTTCGGAGCAGAGGTAGCTCGCATGTCGCGAGCGAGCCTTTTCCCTCCCTCTCACCGCAACCGTGCACCGACGCGTCACGAGCGAGCACAACAGGACCCACGCACGAGGGGGGGGGCATGTCGGGTTACGCCCAGAAGCAACAGATCGGACGAGATCTAGCATCACGGTCAAGCGAGCAATGATGCCCCCGCTGCTGATTGCTGAATTTCTTTCTTAAACCTACGGCATGCAGCAGTGCGTTAACTGATTGGAGCAGGCGAACCCGTGGGCGCCCTAAACCGACTGATTAGACGGAACGATTGATCGAGAGAGGCCAAGAGAGAGTATCTCTGGTCGGCATTAAGTAATCTGAAACTCTGGTGGCATCTGGAACACGATGGAGTACATGACAGTTGACAGATACAGTACTAGGAAGAGAGGAGAGGAGAGACCCGGCCGAGCAAAACATCGCTTGATCTTTTTTCCTTAGTTTATGCATGCATGGTGTGAAGCACAGTAATAACAGTAGTAATGGCTGTAGCTACGGACAGAGCGGCGCCAGCAGCAGCAGGCCTGACCAGCTGGTGCCGGTGGCGGTGAGCTCGGTTCACCCTCTTCCGGGGCCCTTGGGAGGGTCATGGCGGTTGTTGGCGCCGGACCCGGGGTAGTCGTTCACCTCCACGACCATCCTCGCCGCCGCCCGGCCCCGCGGCTTCCCGGCCGCCGCCGTCGTCATCTCCTGCCGAGAGGAAAGCTTCAGAGACGGCGGGCGCTGCTGGCTCCTCAGGCGCATGCTCCCTGCAAGACCACCACACGAATGATCAGCGACAGCAACTGAATCTATATATGGCGCATGTATCATGGATCAAGAACGGAAGAATCAGGAGCCGAGTGTCGGAGCAAGAAGGGAGAAAGCTTACTTGACGTGGGCACGGCGGACGCCGGCTGCAGGGGAAGGACGGCCAGGAGGAGGAGGACGACGAGGCAGAGGGAGGCGAGGAGAGGCCTCGGCCTGCTGGAGCGGCCGGGGGACTCCATTGCTGTTGCTAGAAACGAAAACAACTGTCACTGCTCACGGGTGGTGGTGGTGGTGGTAGGCAATGGTGTGTGGGTGGTGAGGTGTTGCCTGCTAGTGCTTGGGGTTTTATAGTTGGACCAGGGCTGGCTGGATGGCCGATGGCTGGCTTTCTCCTCTTGTCCCACTACAAAAGGTCAACTTCGCATTGCTTGCTCGGTTTAGCAGGCGGGGGATTCTCTGCGGAAGTCCTCCCCTGTGCACGTCCTTGTGGCACTACTAGTAGTAGTAGTACTATTTTGATGGCTACCATTGTTAGTATTTTTTTGAGTTGGGAATGGCTACCATTTATTGTGTAATTTGTGAGTGGACTTATCCCGTCCCAAATATAGACCCACTCTAATGACATGATTAATTTTTAGTATTTTATGGCTACCATTGTTAGTATTTTCTGAGTTGGAAATGTCTACCATTTCATGGTAGCTGGATCAGGAGCGACTCAGTCGTTCCAAAGACATGGCATGGGGGCAAAATGCTCCAAGATATGATACAGCTTAGAAAATTGTGCTAGTCAAAACAATGGTCTAGAGAAATACGATTGATCTTTTTATTCGCTTTTATGTGCGAGTCCCTTTTTTTCTTTTTGTACGCTTGTAGCCCGGAGAATTCGTTTCCCAGGGCAGAACGGCACTTGAGCCAACGCTGATGAACTCACGCTGCACCTTTGCAGTCACTCCAAAAGTTACTCCTCCTGGTAGCGTGTCGTGTGAGGTGTGAAGGCAATATCGCGGCATGGTTTTCGTCCGGACGCAGAAGATCCCGTGGCGATTCGGACCACCACGAGTCACGAGTAGTCGTCAACAGTGGGTCTCGACTGTTCACGGCCGGAAGCGAGCACTGTGGGGTGGCCACGCACCGAGGGCAACAGTGGGTGGTCTCTTTGCGACTTGCGACGATGACATGGTAATCGGGCTATGCCGTAGCTGTAGGTCGCCCGCCGGCCTACGCTGCTACTACAGTCTACGCTGCCAAGAAACCACCACCGAGTTGCTTGCCGGTACCAATGGCGACCACCAAGAAGAGGGAGATGGTGTTCTTCGACATGTAGGCTGTGCAGTCCCCCTCGTATTAGGAGGCATTTAGAAACGCCTTTGAAAGACTAGAAAATGCCTCCTAAGGTATAAAGAAGGCGTTTCTGAAAGACGCTAGAAATACTCGCGAGGGGAAATACCTGTGTGGGCGCTTTTGAAGAACGCCCGCGATGCACAGATCATTGACGGCAATTTCTGAAATTGCCTCCGAAGCTTCAGCGTGCAAAATTTGCGATGACTGAACATCTACTGTGGGCCTCCCTCTCCCTCTCTCACCAACACACTAGTTGCTGGGCTGCATGTGACAATCGGCCAAGCCCAGCTCAAATACACTATGACACACGAGTTATATATAATATAACCCAAGCCTAATCTGAATCTCACCAGTCAACACACAAGTGTCTCTCTGCTTCTATCTGACAACTTCGTGCAAAGTATTACACAGCGCTGCTTTTAAACAGGCAATCATTCTGTTCGGTAGGCGATATGGGACTAAATAAACTGCCCCGAGCGTGAACGGTTGACGCTAAAAAGAAAAACGTTTACTACGATTCGATCCAGCGACCTCCCTTCTGCGATGTCCCAAAGGTGGAAGCTTGTAATACGAAATATTCCATACATTAGGGTCTCTTCTGAAAATATTACAGAGATTTGGAGGCGTTTCCCCTCAAGAACGCCTTCGAATGTGTGGTAGCAGTTTGCAGAACGCCCCCTATGCTTATACATATTACGGCACTTTCTGAAAACGCCGCTGAATGCCCTGTATTTAAAGGCGTTTCTTCAGTACGCCGTTACCTGAGCATATTTGAAGGCGTTTTCTCCAGAACGCCTTTAACAGAGCTAATCTAAGGCGTCTTTGAGAACGCCTTGAAGAAAATGCCTCCGTTAGTCTGCCGTGTTGTAGTGCTCTCCGCCTGCTCCGGCGCACCCTCGTTCGAGGACGTCTTCCCGGACATCTTCGAGCTGCTGGACGGCCGCGTGTGGGCGGGCCACGGCATCCGGCGCGCCGGCTGCCCGCGCATGCGCGAGGCCTTCGCCGCTTTCGGCTTGCCCGCGCCGGAGCCCGTGGGCGTCGTCGACTCGCTCGACGTGCTTCTCGCGCAGAGCGCGCAGGGGGTGCTTCGGGCAGGCCGCCGCCGGGGACGACGGCCAGGAGGAGGACGAGGAGGCGGCGGCGGCGGCCCTGGCGGAGCACTTCGGGATCGGCGCGCGGCGGGCGCGGGGGCTTCGGTGCCTGGACGGCGCGTGCGTGAGCCGCGAGGTGCTGGGACACCACGAAGGAATCAAATTTTTTTCACGGCGGCGGCGGCCCCTCGTGCCCGCGCGGGGACAACGGCGGCGGCGGCGAGGGCCAAGCGCGAGGAGGATGCGGGGCGGCAAACTCGGCGGATCCGGCGCAGCTGGACGTCGTCGTCGAGGCGTTCTGTGCGGGCGAGAGTTGGTGGGGGAGAGAAAGAGAAAAGAGATCACGTGGGTGGGCCTGAAGGAAAAGCGAGGAGAGAGAGGGAGTGGGAGGCTGACAATGGGCCCAAAGCAACTAAAGTAGTCTCTCTCCTCCCCCAGCTGCCCCCCGGGATCCTGGGAATGGGATGAGAGCGCCGGCCGTAGTTTTGGCCAAATCAGGCGATATTTGTACTCCTGGGGGCGCGAGTGGAAACTTTTTTGACCGCCGGCGCTGGAAAAGTGCTCTTGGGGGTCTTCCTGGGAAGACAGGTGGAGATGCTCTAACCAGCCGGGACTGCACTGAATCGACTTTCCGGCGTTTTCTTTTTCACGGCTCTAGTATAAGGGTATCTCTAAAGCAGATCCGTAGCTAGCCGGATCATCAAGGCGGATGTGTATCGATCAACTGGGTGGTGCGGGCGTGTTTTCTTTCGTAAACTGAAGACAAATGTTGAGAGATTTGCAGGAGTTCAGACACGTATACGTTGGACTCCGACACCCCCGGTTTACTCAAAACCCTTCTCGGACCCCATGCCTCCATCCTCCCTATTTTCTCTTCTTCCTATTTTCTCTCTTGCCTTCGCCGCCGCTCCACAACCCCGGCCGCCACGCCACACCCCTGCCGCAACTCTGCGTCTCCGTCACCTCCAGCGCTCCAACAGGGCTCCACCCTGCTTCTTCGTCGTCGTTTAGCCCCTGCCCTCCGACCGCCCCGCCAAGTACCATCCGCTACTGCTATACTCACCATGCCTAGCAAGTGAATCGTCGGAGCTAAAAACAGTTTTACCTTCTTCTTTCTGGCAATGGATTCCGATTTGGAGTACATATATGAGCACTATGTTGAGTTGTCCGACGGCTCGTCAGACGAGGAGTACTTCGATGAGACGGTGATGATGTAGGCGGTCGTTGAAGACGCGGAGCTTGCATAGGAACATGTTCTCAATTTCAAGGGCTCGATCAAGGGTCATCGAGTGCTCAACCGCGACAGGGCACGCGACCATTTGACGCGAGTAAAATGCACTCGTGGTCATTGGACTTACCGTATAAGCTCACTTTGATCACTGTACTCAGAAATACAGTTAATACAGTCACTATATACGTGTTGAGATGATTATACGGTCACTGTAGATCGTATAGCTCCGTATTTCATCTATTTGACTGGTCAAACTATCCACGTGCTGCCTCATCGGCTCATTTTCTCCGCGGGTCCTACCTGTCAGTGGGTGGAGAAAGAAGTAGAGCCAAAAAGTAAAATGATGCACAAGCGTGGATTGCAACCGGAGAACAGATGCTCGAGTGCCATTAGTCTAACCAGCTGCGCCAGTGTCGCCTTGTTGTTGCATAGCTTTAAGTTCCCTTTCAGCGATGTATGCTCGCATCGATCAATAGACGACCGGCCGGACCGGCGGAGCTTAGTTAGATGCCGATCCACCGATGGCAGCTATCTAGCATGGACGACGATTTACAGTTTGGATGGATCGGCTCGCGCCTCACGCAGGTGCCTAAACAAGTGAAGTACAGTACTTATGAACTGATTAACAGCTAGCTCTTCTTATTAAGTAGCAGTATCTCTGAATCTGAGATGGAGCGCGTTCGTCCACCTCCACCCCCATTGATCTATCTCGTTCGTCACATGCCATGCGCATAGCTGCTTCCCAATGCCTCGCCTGTTTGTTGAAATGGAATCTTGTCAAGTACGAGTAGCAGCTAACTAGCTGCATCGCTGCACGACTGATCCACGCATGCATCACGCACTTAACCGCGGCACTTAGTTCACTATTCAACTACTTGAACAGAAGCCGGAAGTTGTCATGTGAGTAGTGAACTACTGGGAGCATTTAACTTGACACGTATTATTAAAAAAAAACTCAACACCTATATACTGGAAGCTTTTAACTCAACACGTATATATTTCAACTACTGGAAGCTTTTAACTCACGTGACAGTTTCCATGCAACAGGTAAAAGTTTCCACTAGCTAGAGCACATACGCGAGAGCTTTGGGTTCGAATCTCTGTTCGCGCGTAATTTTATTTCCGCTCTGCTTATTTCTCCCACCCACTGACAGGTAGGACCGACATGGGCAGAGAAAAAAAATGAGCTGACGAGATTGTTTGACCGGTCAAATAGATGAAATACGGAGCTATACGATTTGTCAGTGACCATATAATCACCTCAACACGTATATAATGATCGTATTGACCGTATTCCTAAGTACAGTGACCAAAGTGAGCGTACACAATAAATCCAATGACCACGAGTGCATTTTACTCATTTGACACTGATGGCCAACTACTTTGCCCCAGATGCACTCTTCGCTGACCATTTTTGCCGTGTTTTGGTACGCGCAAAACTGTCTTCGATCGATTGTACCATGGCGTCCGGTCCTATGATGACTACTTCTTCTTGAAGAAGGACGCTGTGGGAACGGTTTGCTTCTCTGGTTACCAGAAGTGCATGGCCGCACTCTAGATGCTTGCATATGGCACGACCACTGATTCGTGGGACGAGTACCCATGGCTGTCTGAGAGCACATGCGGAGATGCCACGGTCAGGTTTGCAACTACCATGGTCGAGGTGTTCGGGCCTCAGTTCCTGAGAGAACCAGCTGTGGCAGACACTGAGAGGCTCTTGGCAATCTCAGAAGCAAGAGGGTGGCCATATTTGCTTGGATCTCTCAATTGAATGCATTGGAAGTGGAAAAACTGCCAGAAGGCTTTACACGGACAATATTAGGGTCATGTTAAGAAGCCCACCATCATTCTTGAAGTAGTGCCATATGATCTTTGGATTTGGCATGCCCTCTTTTGCATGTCCGGGTCTCATAATGACCTCAAAATGTGCTGCAGCTATCGCTGTTGTTTGCGAGGCTAACCGAAGAAAAAGGTCCTCCTTTCACTATACTGGCAATGGACATGAGTACAACGTGGGCGACTATGTGGTTGACAGTATCTACCTTTCGTGGGCTACCTGTGTTAGCACCACCTCTAACCCAGTTGGCTAGAAAAATGCTCACTTTGCCCAAAGACAAGAGACAACTAGAAATGATGTCGAGAGGGCATTTGGAGTTCTGCAGGCCCATTTTGCAATTGTTCGTGGATCTGCTAAATAATGGCATCCGAAGACCTTGTGGAAGGTGATGACATGTTGTTTGATCATGCACAACATGATCGTCGAGGATGAGGGTGACGATGCTGCCGCAACTCTAGAATTTGAGAACATGGGTGATCCTATCCAACTTTGAGACCAGAATTCACATTTGAAGAGTTTGTTGAATTGCATCAACAAATTCGGAATCGACAAACTCACGAGCAGTTGAAGAAAGATATAATTGAGCATGGGCGGTTAGAGGGGAAACAATGTTGGGATGTAATACTTAAACTTATTTAAAATTTGAACTATTGTGGCTATTTGAATGTTTGTATCCTTTGTATGCGGCTATTTGCACGTCTGTATCCTTTGTATGCGGTTATTTAATCGTGCAGATCTTTAATTTTTATTGAGGAAGACCCGATATATGCGGCTATGGTTGAATGGCGGCCTCCCGCATCTGCGTCCGTGAACTGACCCCCCCCCCCCTTTCCGCGGACGGATGTGGGAGGGAAAATGAATTAACCTCGTAGCTTCATGCAGGTTAATTCATTTCTCTTCCTTTTTTCATATTTTCAAAAATATTCTCGGTACATGTTTTCCAAAATCCAAATTATGTCTAAAAAGAAAGAAAAACACGAATTGAAAATATGCTAACACATTTCAGCGTTTTTGTCCGTGTAATTTAAAAACATGTTGATAGCATTAAAAATATGTACACATTTTAAAAATGTTCATACATTTCAAAAAAAATGTACGTGGCATTTTCCCAAAATGCTTATACAATGTAAAAATGTTTCTTGACACAGAGCCAATTTTTTTTGTAACATTCAAAAAATGTACGTGACATTTAAAAAAAATCTTCACATGTTTCAAAAGAGTGGCCTTATTATAAAATGTCTACACAATTTAAGCAAATGTTCACGTAGTATGAAAATGTTTAAGTACCACTCGTAAAAATGTATGTGACAATTAACAAAAATATTCATATGTTTCAAGAAAAATGTTTGTAACAATTAAAAAGTATACAATGCAAAAAAATGTCCGTGTGGTATAAAAAATATGTTTCATGGCATTCAAAAAAAGTTCAATGTGTATTTGACAAATATTTAACATGTATTCAAAAAGATAATCAAAACAAGTATCTGAAATAAAAAACTATATCATGTATTTGAAAAATGCTCAACGTTTATCAAAAATAGTTCCCACATGTATATAAAAAATGCACAATGTGTATTTTTATAGACACGTGTTGAAAAAAAAAACCCAAAGAAACTAGTGAAGAGACACAGAAAGACCAAATAACCAAAAAAAACCAGTGATGATACGAAGAAACACAAAGCCGGATAAGAAAACATAGAGAAAACAGAAGAAGAAACGAGCCAGAGGCGCGACAGTACTAGGTTAGCCCACTCCTTCATGCCTAGAGGTGACACCGAGTTACGTCTTGCAGCGGGCGAGAAATAGCCCTGGAGTCCTCTCTATATATTGACATGATCGAACACAGAAATGACACAAACAAAGTTGATGTGATACAAAATATGCTTGACTTTTAGTTTTTTAAATCAAGTCATGCACCAAGATGGCAAAGATGCAATTCCCCACTAGAAGCCTCTGCATGCAGCACTCCATTGCTGAACTGCTTTTTGCTGGCTCTGTCCTCTCGTTCAATTGTTCCATCCATTGTCCAGTACTGGACCATAGTCGATTTCGTTTTTCCCAGTGCAGTACCACATATACAGATTCAAACGTATGTGTACATCACGAGGACGTACAAAACACATAGGAAAGTTATCAGCAGCTACATATACTAGAAATCAAATTCACAAAGAAGTTACCCATGGCACTCAGAGCGCACGTTTGCTTCCATCTTTGCTTTGCAAGAATGAACAATTTCCGGATATCAAATCCAAACAAGTGACGAATACACAGACTGGCTTCTCTTAATCAGAGCATTAGGCAAATCGGCATATGATCCGGAAATAAGATGCTGCACGAGTAAGCCAGGAATGCCAGCATACAAATTACAGTTAAGTAGCTGAACAACAAAATAGGCACTTGCTACGGCTACGCAACACTGAATACCAGACAACAAGTTCATTCTCCAAGCTCCATGAAAGGGATATGCGGACTTGGTGAGTAAGGCTCTATATACCCCATCATCAAGATAGGCAGCTGGTCATCAATAAGGAGGGACCAAGCAACAGTAATCTCCAATTTACAGTCACCAAGGTTAAATTCTTTTTGACTTACGTTGCTGGATTCCGGTGTGAAGGCAAAATAATGACTTGTGCAACCAGATTGTTCCAAGATCTCCATGAGAATTTCTAGCCTTCCTTCTCTTTTTACCGAAGCAACTTGCCTTGACAGATCCAGATAGCCCCCTTCACCCACGGGAATTGTTCCACCTTTTGAACCAAACAACAAAACATGCTCAGATGGGCTCTCAGAAGGTAGTGAGGAACAAACAACCCGGATGCCATTTTCAGAAGGCAGTGAGCCCTCTTGAACACGGATACTAAGGATGGTGGCTTGGAGTGATCGTTCAAGATGCGCACAGCACAACTCTATTGTGCAAAAGTGGCCACTGAGGTGACGCGTAGAAAAAGTATCACCAACATCACCATTATAAGAGAAGGCTTTACTGATCAGTGCTCTATCTTCAGACTTTGTTGTGCCCTTTAGTTTTAGTTGGATTTCAATGTTGACGGTGTCCATAGAGATAATTGCACGAGACGGGCTAGTCAAGTGCAAAAACGGATCCTGCAAACATCACCATTCAACATGAACTAATCAATAAGGATGCAGATGCACACAATAAGAAAAAAGAAGAAAAGGAAGCTACCCATTTACATGCTCCGTGAGGAGTTGGTAGTCATCCCTAGTGCGAAAGAAGAGAATGTTGCGACGATTGTCCACAACATCTCGGGCGGCAACCACACCGTACACCTTCAGTGGCCAGTTGTGGCATTTCACTTTTGCAACTTTAATGGAGTACATTTGCATGGTCCTCCGGCAACCAGCATCCAATGGGACGTGGCCTGGTATGCAGTGTGTAAAGAGCATGGGGCTCAACAATGCTGCATGCAGGCGAGTGAAGTATGTTGTTAATCTAACATGAACTAACTAAATAATCCATTCAAGCAGATGTACACATTAATATGTATAAGCACACATATCCATACATGTTTGCTCACTCGTGTCTTCGAAGCTGCAGCCGTTACTGCACGTGCGTTCCCAGCGACTAATGTACGTAGTTAGCGAAGTTGCTCTCCTCAATCATCTCCATCTCCTTCTCCTCGTCCTCATCCTCCTCCCACTCCATGTCCTCATCTTCGCGTATGGATAGCAATTTTATAGTAAAATTCGGTACCCATCTACCGAGCCAGTCGAAAACTGCCGTGATCAACTGCAATGTGGAGATATAGTGCACGAAGGGCTCACGAGTAAATATGCATGTTGCTAGGAATTTCGTCTCTGTGGAGACTAGTTGGCGCATGTCATCCCACAGCTCATCGATCAGCCACAAGAGCGAGTTCAGTTTTAAGCCGAACCTCGGCGCCATGGTGTCTGCCTCCACCGCAGACATGTTTCTGGCTGACCCGGCTATGGATATGGAGATAGTAACCAGCAGCTCCTTGAAATGCTCCTCCGTTTCCTTGTCACCATCATCGCCAATCTGGCGCTGGGTCGCAGGGAGGCTCATCTCACTTTCATCGCTGATCGGGGGCTGGATCGCATGGAAGCTCCACCGGAGCAGAGAATCGGCCCGACTTAAGATCCTTCGCGACACCTGGATCATATCATCTTGCAACTGTAGCAGATCCTTGTGACCTGCGGACCCGCGGCGTCCCGCCTTAATCATCTTCTTCTCCAGGACCTGGATCTGGCTGATACTTTCCTCCGTGAGCTTCGCGGCAGCGCACACTTCCTGGCTCAACATGAGCATGCTTCCCTTCCCCCCTTACCTCCGTCGCCATCTCACCGTCGGCCCAGATCTTTCCATCCAGGATTCCCCAGAACCAACCGGCGGCCAGGCAGGGCCGAGCGAAGGCGAGGTAGGGAGGGATGGGGCGGTGTCGGCGTACGCAGGCGGCAGGACCCGGCGGCGAGCGGGGAGGGGAGCGGTCGGAGATACCGTGCGGTGGCGTCCGCGGGCCGTGCCCTCGAACCCTAGGTTGACCAAAACGACTCGCACAACTCGTTGCCGCGTGCCGGATCAGACACGTCCCGGGTCAAGCACACGTCCCGGTTAACACTGGCGAGGACGTTGAGATGGAGAATTCATCCTTGGCATACTGTCGAAGTTCCAAGAAGACGTCGGCGACGTCGCTTCGGTGCTCGAAGCAGAAAGGACGAGGAAGGAGGCAGCGGCAGCGCTAAGCTTTGCCTTCAGGTTAGAGCTGTGCTGTAAGCGGATCGACGAGCTGTGGCTCGAGATGCGCGAAATACTGAGATCGTTCTCGGCGGAGAAGAAGGATCTAGTTAAGACCATGACCATGTTTACTTCTGAGCCGTACGTGCACCGCATCGCCAAGCTGAAACGGATCTCTGAGCGTATCACCACGCTCCGGCGGTTGGACCCAGGTCTTGACTCCAAAGTGAAATCAACGCTCGTCGAGTTGAAATCGGAATCCTTCTTATCCGCCATGGAGGGGGAGAGGGAAGGTGTCGCGGGAGGAGACGGAGCGAAATCTTCCGCGGAGATGGACAAGTCATTCGCTGCTTACCGTCTCTTCTGGGAACGGACATGGGGCACTGACTACAGGATGGGTTTCTTCTTCATCTACAGCATGGGCACTGACTACAGCGTTACGAACATCTGAGTGAGTAACAATCTTAGCTAGGTTGCTTCTTCATTTACTGCATGCCTAAAGCAGGCCGATTCCTCCTATAAGAGCAGGAATTTACTCTGAAGTATGTTGCCAGATTGTTACTGTTTTATTTTTCTTGAATGGATCGCAAAAGGAGTCTTAGTTACTTCATGGTAGATCTATAACGCATGCTTCGATTGGATCTGTGCAGCATTATTGAGCCCCATGCAATATACACATTGCACGCCAGGCCGCATCCCTGTTGACGCTGTTGCAGGGAGCACCTTGCAGATTAACTCCATCAAAGTCTCTGCAGAGAAGAACTTGGGCATTCACTGGAGGTGTATGGAGTGGTAGCGGCCCGAGACGCTGCAGACCGTCATCGCAACCCTCTCCTCCTTCGTACATGGAATGACTGCCAAATCCTCACAAGTACACATGTTGCTTTATTGTCTTATATACTCTCTTGTTTGTTGCCTGCGTCATTGTTAATAATCAGTTAATGGCAAATGATGATTCTCGCAGGATCCTTTTTTGCAATTGACTGGGCCGGTACGTACAATTGTGTCGACGGATACTGTTTACATTGAAATCCAACTAAAAGTAAAAGACGAAACAAAATCCGAGGATAGAGCACTGATCAGTACATTCTACCCGAGCAACATGGAAGTTTCCTTGTCAGCAGCCCCTTATGCACAGTGGAGCTATGTTGTGAGAGACTTCAAGAGTCAGTCCAGGCCACTATCCTGAGTGCAGTAATTAAAGCCCACGAAGGGTCATCTCCTTTTCCACATGGCGGAAGAATTGTCTGCTCTTCACTACCTTGTCATGGTTATGAAGATATCACTGGGCTCCCATCTACGGAAGTTGTGCTGCTTGAGTCACGAGATGGAAGAATGCCAATGGCTAGAAATGGTCACCTTGATCTAATACGGTGTGTGGTTTCTGTGGAATTAAGAGGAAAGTTGAAATTTATCATAAAGACCTATTCACCTTCACACCCTGTTGAGATGGCTACTTATGATGTCCTCTTCACACCCCAAAAATGCAACATAAGTAAAAAAAAACAGGTAACCTTGATGGTGGCTCTAAGGTGGAGATTACTGTTGCTTGGTCCTTCCTTCCCGCATCGAAGATGCTATCTTGTTGAATAGATACATGGACCTTGTGTATGTGAGTCTTCCATGTCGCTCTGTCATCTATTGTACAGTCTTGTCAAGCTATGTCGGCCTTTTGATTATTGTCAAGCTATATGAAATGTTTAAATACAGAGGTACTCCCTCCGTAAACTTAGTGATCTAAACGCTCTTATATTAGTTTACAGAGGGAGTATATGTGAATTAATTGTAAATTGTTGTGTTATGCTTGATAACCAATCATGTTAAGGAAAATATCTTTGACATATTGCTTGATAACCACAATATGAGTTGTTCATAGTGGTAACCTATTCATTGTGATCGGAGATCCCGTGAATTAGATGTGGAAGACAAGCTGTTGGTCAACTGAGAGGAGAGTATCCTTAAAATTAACAATATCACTCCATGAAGATGCAATACTCTTCTAATATGCATGGCAGGTTGATGTATATCTTAATGTGTTCTAAGTGGCTCTTTTAAGCAAAGATGTTGTCCTGCAGAACATCTTTTGAAGAACACACCTATATGAGTCTGATTGTCAAAACGTCGCAATCTATGAGAGTAGGGTTCTCTCTAGTAAACTCATGAAAGGTCTCGGAGTTTGACGCATAAGCTCCACCCACGGGGAAGACCCACGGTAGCCACGTATCGGTCAAGGCTTTATGTGAAGCTAGATTCGCAGAAAACTTGCAGTTCAAGGCCTAGTCCACTGTTCAAGTTGCTTACTAGTGTAGCATAGAGTTCTAGGTGGAAGTTCAACTTAATAGTCTCCACCGCAGTACCGGTATATAAAACAATATTTTGGAACCAAAGGCAAATTTTGTGTGCCTTTGGGATTTGGTGGGGGATTGCTGGAATTTTGTCTATTTTGGGCCTAGCCCAATAGCAGTTTTAGAAATTCCTAATAAACCCTAGAGGCCCAAGCAGCCCATTCGTGCAAGGCAAGAGGTGGAACAAAAGTTTAGTCCCACATTGCTAGTTTAGAGGGAGTTGGACCTCTTTATAAGGGAGGTTCTTTCCCCACTTGTATGAGCATGAGGACAAGAGGGATATCCACGCGCGCTCCTCCTCCGCCGCCCGCCGCGCCGCGCCGCGTCGTGCCACGGGTTGCGGGAATGAGTGATACGTCTCCGTCGTATCTACTTTTCCAAATACTTTTGCCCTTATTTTGGACTCTAACTTGCATGATTTGAATGGAACTAACCCGTACTGACGCTATTTTCAGCAGAATTACCATGGTGTTATTTATGTGCAGAAACAAACGTTCTCGGAATGACCTGATACTTTATGGAGCAACTTTTCAGAAAATATGAAAAATACATGAAAAAGATGAAGGCCAGGGGGCCCACCACCTTTCCACGAGGGTGGGGGGCGTGCCCCCCTACTTCGTGGGCCCCCTGTTGCCTCTCCGACTCCAACTCCAACTCCATATATTGTGTTTCAAGGAGAAAAAAATTAGAGAGAAGAAATCATTGCGTTTTACGATACGGAGCCGCCGCCAAGCCCTAAAACCCCTCGGGAGGGCTGATCTGGAGTCCGTTCGGGGCTCCGGAGAGGGGAATCCGTCGCCATCGTCATCATCAACCATCCTCCATCACCAATTTCATGATGCTCACCGCCGTGCGTGAGTAATTCCATCGTAGGCTTGCTGGACGGTGATGGGTTGGATGGGATCTATCATGTAATCGAGTTACTTTTGTTAGGGTTTGATCCCTAGCGTCCACTATGTTCTGTCATTGATGTTGCTATGACTTTGCTATGCTTAATGCTTGTCACTAGGGCCCAAGTGCCATGATTTCTGATCTGAACCTATTATGTTTTCATCATTATATGAGTGTTCTTGATCCTATCTTGCAAGTCTATAGTTACCTATTATGTGTTATGATCCATTAACCCCGAAGTGACAATAATCGGGATACTTACCGGTGATGACCGTAGTTTGAGGAGTTCATGTATTCACTATGTGTTAATGCTTTGTTCTGGTTATCTATTAAAAGGAGGTCTTAATATCCCTTAGTTTCCGTAAGGACCCCGCTCCCACGGGAGGGTAGGACAAAAAATGTTATGCAAGTTCTTTTCCATAAGCACGTATGACTATATTCGGAATACATGCCTACATTACATTGACGAACTGGAGCTAGTTCTGTGTCACCCTAGGTTATGACTATTACATGATGAACTGCATCCGGCATAATTCTCCATCACCGATCCATTGCCTACGAGCTTTCCATATATTGTTCTCCGCTTATTTACTTTTCCGTTGCTATTGTTATCATCACTACAAAATACCAAAAACATTACTTTTACTACTGTTACCTTTTGTTACCGTTATCACTACTATCATATTACTTTGCTACTAAACACTTTGCTGCAGATATTAAGTTTCCAGGTGTGGTTGAATTGACAACTCAGCTGCTAATACTTGAGAATATTCTTTGGCTCCCCTTGTGTCAATAAATTTGGGTTGAATACTCTACCCTCAAAAACTAATGTGATCCCCTATACTTGTGGGTTATCAATGAGCCGAGCCGATGTCTAAATTTTTGCCACGCACTACAGGTATACGAAAGGTCACTCGGGAGCTGGAAAGTTTTTGCTGCAGTGGATATTGAATACAAACGCTGCACCCTTCGGCTGCTGTCTGTTCATTTCGTCTCCCGCGTTCCCATCAGCTCCCGGCGTAGCCTCTCGCCTCCTTCTCTTGCGCCTATAAAAGGAAGGTCGCTCCTCTCAGAGAGATGCACCAGAACTTCTCCTTCCTCTCTTCACCGGTTCCAATCTCCGAGCTACTGTTGTCTTCCTCATCCCGGCTTGCAGCGTGCACCGCGAGTCGGGACAGTAGGCCTCCGAAACCTCACCTCTTTGAGTCCTGTACGGGAGAAGGGTGATAAGGTTTTTGGGGAGCGCCCAGCGCGACTACTGACTTCTTCGTCACGGACACCCTGGACTCCGACGACTACTTCCCTGACGTCGACAACCTCCTCGACGACATGGCTGGCGAGGACATCGACCCCAAGTCCAGTACTACTGCTGCTGCTGTCACGTATGTGTTCTTCTTCTTTCTGTTAGATGTCCTGTCACAGTTTCTCGTACTAGTACTTGCCCTAGATGTGTTAGGTTTTACTCCATACATGCAACTAGCTCTACAGTCTGCTCTAGATATGCTAGGCTACAGTTCATATATGCAGATGTTATTTACCTTCTCTCTGTCAGAACGCATGACTTGTTTTATCTCTACTATATTAGTCATGCTTTATCTAGTATTTTTGTTAATAAAATCATTTGGTAAATTGCTCAAATTTCCAACAATCCAAAAACCTTATTATAGGCAATTTACCCCAAGTGGTTTTGCTGCTTCCATGAGACCTCCTATGTTTGACGGTATCCACTATAAGAGGTGGCGCGTGAGAGCAGTCTTATGGTTTCAAACCATGAGTTGCTATGACACCACACTTGGCAAGCCTGAAGGGGAACTTGATGCCCAACAGGAACAAGCTTTTCAGAAAATGGATACTCTGTTTAAGGCTGCTCTCTTGTGTGTTCTTGGTGAGAACATAGTTGATGCTTATGCGTCAATTGATAATGGAAAAGATATGTGGGATGCACTCGAGGCCAAGTTTGGGGTCTCGGATGCAGGCACTGAGTTGTACATCATGAAGCAATTCTATGATTACAAGATGACTGAAGAGCGCTCCGTGGTTTAGCAAGCTCATGAGATACAGTCATTTGCTAGAGAACTTGAGCACTTCAATTGTATGCTACCGGACAAGTTTGTTGCCGGAGGTATCATCACTAAGCTTCCTCCTTCATGGAGGAACTTTGCTACCTTACTAAAGCATAAGAGGCAGGAGTTTTCCGTTTTGAATCTCATTGGCACTCTTGATGTGGAAGAAAAGGCGAGAGCAAAGGACACACGTGCTCGAGTATTGAGGGAGGATCTAGTGCCAATTTGGTATACAAGAAGAACTTCTAGCCCCACAAGTTCAAGAACAAGGGCAAGCTTGATGGTAAAGCAAAGTTTGATGGGAAGAACAAGGCTGTGCAACAGACGAACTTCAAGAAGAAGAATGACAAGAACAAAGGTGTTTGTCATGTGTGTGGGGATCCTGATCATTGGGCTCCTAGTTGCCCTAATCGCTATGACAAGCGTCATCCTGGGAAAGGCGGCAAGACCGCTAATGTTGTCATTGGAGATATTGACATGAAGGATGTTGGGTATGGTATATTTCTCACTATTCTTTCAGTATGTCATTCTCCTAATTGGTTGATTGACACGGGTGCTAATGTGCATGTATGCGGTGATATTTTCATGTTTTCGTCTTATCGGACCGCAGGGACTTCAACTGTGCTGATGGGCAATGGTTCAAGTGCTTCTGTTCGTGGTGTTGGCACGGTCGATCTGAAGTTTACTTCAGGGAAGATCGTGCGGCTAAAGAACGTGCATTATGTCCCCTCCGTCAATAAAAATCTTGTTAGCGGATCTCTTCTATGTAGAGATGGCTACAAGCTTGCCTTTGAGTCAAATAAATTTGTAATATCCAAGTATGAAACCTTTGTTGGTAAAGGCTATGAGTCAGGAGGCTTGTTTCATTTATCCTTATCAGACGTTTGCAATAAAGTTGTTAATCATATTTGCAATAATAGTGAATCAGATGTGTGGCATTCACGTCTTTGTCATGTTAAATTTGGTTGCATGTCGTGACTAGCGAAGTTGAACTTAATCCCTAATTTCACCGCTGTCAAGGGATCCAAGTGTCAAGTGTGTGTGCAAGCTAAGCAACCTCGTAAGTCTCATGTGACTGCAGAAACGAGAAATCTTGCACCACTAGAACTCATACATTCAGATCTATGTGAAATGAATGGTGTTTTGACAAAAGGTGGAAAGAAATATTTCATGACGTTAATTGACGACTCCACTAGATACTGCCGTGTGTATCTTCTGAAATCTAAGGATGAGGCTTTGAACTTTTTCAAGATCTATAAAGCTGAAGTGGAAAACCAACTTGATCAAAAAATTAAGAGGCTTAGGTCCGACCGTGGTGGAGAGTATTTTTCCAATGAATTCGATGCGTTTTGTGCGGAACATGGTATAATCCATGAGAGGACGCCTCCCTATTCACCTCAGTCAAATTGGATGGCCGAAAGAAAGAACCGTACTCTAACAGATTTGGTTAACGCCATGTTAGACACATCGGGTCTCTCCAAGGCATGGTGGGGGGAGGCGATATTGACTGCATGTCATGTCCTAAACCGAGTTCCCATAAAGAATAAAGAGATAACTCCATTCGAGGAATGGGAGAAGAAAAGATTAAAACTCTCTTATCTACGAACCTGGGGTTGTTTGGCGAAAGTCAATGTGTCAATTCCAAAGAAGCGCAAGCTTGGACCAAAGACCGTGGATTGTGTTTTCCTGGGATATGCTTTTCATAGCATTGGTTATAGATTCTTGGTTGTAAAATCTGAGGTACCTGACATGCATGTCGATACGATCATGGAGTCGAATGATGTGACTTTCTTTGATGATATCTTTCCCATGAAGTATATGGCTACCTCATCTAATCAGGAGATGCCTAGTTCATCGAATCAGGAACCAGTTACAATTATCGAACCTGCCATTTCGATGGAACACTTTGAAAGTCCTATGGAGGAGAACAATGAAGTTCCTACTAGGAGCAAGAGACAGAGGACTGCAAAGTCCTTTGGTGATGATTTTCTTGTGTATCTCATAGATGACACTCCCAGTTCTATTTCAGAGGCCTATGCATCTGAAGATGCTGACTACTGGAAGGAAGCGGTTCGTAGCGAGATGGATTCTATCTTGGCAAATGAAACTTGGGAGATAACTGATCGTCCTTATGGGTGCAAACCTATAGGATGCAAATGGGTATTCAAGAAGAAGTTTAGTCCTGATGGTACTATTGAAAAGTACAAGGCTCGGCTCATGGCTAAGGGTTATACCCAAAAGGAAGGTGAAGACTTCTTTGATACTTACTCACCTGTGGCTCGACCGACCACTATTCGAGTTCTACTTTCACTAGCTGCCTCGCATGGGCTTCTTGTTCATCAAATGGATGTTAAGACTGCTTTCCTAAATGGAGAGTTAGACGAGGAAATTTATATGGAACAACCAGATGGGTTTGTACTAGATGGTCAGGAAAGAAAAGTGTGCAAGTTGCTGAAGCCTTTGTATGGACTCAAGCAAGCACCCAAATAGTGGCATGAGAAGTTTGAAAGAACTTTAACAGCTGCAGGTTTTGTTGTAAACGAAGCTGACAAAAGTGTGTACTATCGCCATGGCGGGGGCGAGGGAGTTATCCTTTGCTTGTATGTTGACGACCTACTGATTTTCGGAACAAATCTGAATGTTATTAAGGAGGTCAAGGACTTTCTATCTCGCTGTTTTGAGATGAAAGATTTAGGAGTGGCTGATGTCATTCTGAACATCAAGTTGTTGAGGGACGATGATGGTGGGATCACATTGCTTCAATCTCACTATGTGAAAAAGATCTTGAGTCGCTTTGGCTATAGTGACTGCAAGCCCTCTCCAACACCATATGATGCTAGTTTATTGCTTCGAAAGAATCGAAGAATTGCTAGAGACCAGTTGAAGTATTCTCAGATTATTGGCCCGCTTATGTACTTAGCCAGTGCTATAAGACCTGACATCTCTTTTGCTGTTAGCAAACTGAGTCGGTTTGTTTCAAAACCAGGAGATGTGCATTGGAAAGCTCTAGAGAGAGTTTTGTGTTATTTGAAAGGCACTGCGAATTATGGAATTCACTTCACTGGGCACCCAAAGGTGCTTGAAGGGTATAGTGACTCAAACTGGATCTCAGATGCTGATGAGATAAAGACCACGAGCGGTTATGTATTTGCTACCTCTTGAGCACTGCATTGGATTTCCTTGAAGAGGAAAGGATGATGCAGCAAAGTAGCGTAAGTATTTCCCTCAGTTTTTGAGAACCAAGGTATCAATCTAGTAGGAGGCTACGCGCGAGTCCCTCGTACCTGCACAAAACAAATAACTCCTCGCAACCAACGGGATAAGGGGTTGTCAATCCCTTCACGGTCACTTACGAGAGTGAGATCTGATAGATATGATAAGATAATATTTTCGGTATTTTTATGATAGAGATGCAAAGTAAAATAAAAGGAAAGTAAAGCAAAGGAAATAACTAAGTATTGGAAGATTAATATGATGAAGATAGACCCGGGGGGCATAGGTTTCACTAGTGGCTTCTCTCAAGAGCATAAGTATTTTACGGTGGGTGAACGAATTATTGTTGAGCAATTGACAGAATTGAGCATAGTTATGAGAATATCTAGGTATGATCATGTATATAGGCATCACGTCCGAGACAAGTAGACCGACTCCTGCCTGCATCTACTACTATTACTCCACTCATCGACCGCTATCCATCATGCATCTAGAGTATTAAGTTCATGAAAACAGAGTAACGCCTTAAGCAAGATGACATGATGTAGAGGGATAAATTCATGCAATATGATAAAAACCCCATCTTGTTATCCTCGATGGCAACAATACAATACGTGCCTTGCTTCCCCTACTGTCACTGGGAAAGGACACCGCAAGGTTGAACCCAAAGCTAAGCACTTCTCCCATTGCAAGAAAGATCAATCTAGTAGGCCAAACCAAACTGATAATTCGAAGAGACTTGCAAAGATAACCAATCATACATAAAAGAATTCAGAGGAGATTCAAATATTGTTCATAGATAATCTTGATCATAAACCCACAATTCATCGGTCTCAACAAACACACCGCAAAAATAAGATTACATCGAATAGATCTCCACAAGAGGAGGGAGAACATTGTATTGAGATCCAAAAAGAGAGAAGAAGCCATCTAGCTACGAACTATGGACCCGAAGGTCTGAGGTGAACTACTCACACTTCATCGGAGAGGCTATGGTGTTGATGTAGAAGCCCTCTGTGATGGCTGCCCCCTCCGGCGGAGCTCTGGAACAGGCCCCAAGATGGGATCTCGTGGATACAGAAAGTTACGGCGGTGGAATTAGGGTTTTGGCTCTATATCTGGTCGTTTGGGGGTACGTAGGTATATATAGGAGGAAGGAGTACGTCGGTGGAGCAATAGGGGGCCCACGAGGGTGGAGGGCGCGCCTGGGGGGGGGGGGTAGGCGCGCCCCCTACCTCGTGGCCTCCTCCTTTATTTCTTGACGTAGGGTCCAAGTCTCCTGGATCATGTTCGGTAAGAAAATCACGTTCCCGAAGGTTTCATTCCGTTTGGACTCCATTTGATATTCCTTTTCTTCGAAACCCTAAAATAGGCAAAAACAGCAATTCTGGGCTGGGCCTCCGGTTAGTAGGTTAGTCCCAAAAATAATATAAAAGTGGATAATAAAGCCGAGTAATGTCCAAAACAGTAGATAATATAGTATGGAGCAATCAAAAATTATAAATACGTTGGAGATGTATCAGTATTCACTCATGGAGGTGGCGCTGTTTCTTGGAAGTCTTGCAAGCAGACCATCTTAACAAGGTCAACAATGGAAGCAGAACTCACAGCACTAGATACAGCTACAGTCGAAGCAGATTGGCTTTGTCGGCTCTTGAATGACTTGCCGGTTGTTGAGAAACCTGTACCGGGTATCCTTATGAACTGCGAAAATCAAACTGTGATCAGGAGAGTGAGCAGCTCAAAGGATAACATGAAGTCATCAAGACACGTTCAGAAAAGGTTAAAGTCTGTCAGGAAAATGAAAAACTCTAGAGTTATTGCATTGGATTATATACAAACGTCTAAAAATCTGGCAGATCCTTTTACTAAGGATCTATCACGTAATGTGATAGATAATGCATCGAGGGAGATGGGTATGAGACCCACAATATGAGTTGTTCACAGTGGTAACCTATTCTTTGTGATCGGAGATCCTGTGAATTAGATATGGAAGACAAGCTGTTGGTCAACTGAGAGGAGAGTATCCTTAAAATTAACAATACCACTCCATGAAGATGCAATACTCTTCTAATCTGCATGGCAGGTTGATGTATATCTTAATATGTTCTAAGTGGCTCTTTTAAGCAGAGATGTTGTCCTGTAGAACATCTTTTGAAGAACACACCTATATGAGTCTGATTGTCAAAACGTCGCAATCTATGAGAGTAGAGTTCTCTCTAGTAAACTCATGAAAGGTCTCGGAGTATGACGCATAAGCTCCACTCGCGGGGAAGACCCAGGGTAGCCACATATCGGTCAAGGCTTTATGTGAACCTAGATTCGCAGAAAACTTGCAGTTCAAGGCCCAGTCCACTGTTCAAGTTGCTTACTAGTGTAGCATAGAGTTCTAGGTGGAAGTTCAACTTAACAGTCTCCACTGCAGTACCGGTATATAAAATAGTGTTTTGGAACCAAAGACAAATTTTGTGTGCCTCTGGGATCTGGTGGGGGATTGCTGGAATTTTGTCTATTTTGGGCCTAGCCCAATAGCAGTTTTAGAAAATCCAAATAAATCCTAGAGGCCCATGCATCCCATTCGTGCAAGGCAAGAGGTGGAACAAAAGTTTAGTCCCACATTGCTAGTTTAGAGGGAGTTTGACCTCTTTATAAGGGAGGTTCTTTCCCCACTTGTATGAGCATGAGGACAAGATGGATATCCACGCGCGCTCCTCCTCCGCCGCCCGCCACGCCACGCCTCGTCACGAACGTTGCACCTTTCGGCTGTTGTTTGTTTCGTCTCCCGCGTTTCCTTCAGCTCCCGGCGCAACCTCTCGCCTCCTTCTCTTGCGCCTATAAAAGGGAGGTCGCTCCTCTCAGAGAGACGCACCAGAACTTCTCCTTCCTCTCGTCACCAGTTCCAATATCTGAGCTACTGTTGTCTTCCTCATCCCGGCTTGCAGTGTGCGCCGCGAGTCGGGACAGTAGGCCTCCGAAACCTCACCTCTTTGAGTCCTGTACGAGAGAAGGGTGATAAGGTGTTTGGGGAGCGCCCGGCGCTACTACTGACTTCTTCGTCACGGACACCCCGGACTCCGATGACTACTTCCCCAACGTTGACGACCTCCTCGACGACATGGCTGGCGAGGACATCGACCCCAAGTCCAGTACTATTGCTG
Source organism: Triticum urartu (assembly GCF_003073215.2). Classification (NCBI taxonomy): domain Eukaryota; kingdom Viridiplantae; phylum Streptophyta; class Magnoliopsida; order Poales; family Poaceae; genus Triticum; species Triticum urartu. Next base: position 495,059,239 of record NC_053022.1, on the reverse strand, counting down.
CTGCTGTCACGTATGTGTTCTTCTTCTTTCTGTTAGATGTCCTGTCATAGTTTCTCGTACAAGTACTTGCCCTAGATGTGTTAGGTTCTACTCCATACATGCAACTAGCTCTACGGTCTACTCTAGATATGCTAGGCTACAGTTTATATATGCAGATGTTATTTACCTTCTCTCTGTCAGAACGCATGACTTGTTTTATCTCTACTATATTAGTCATGTTTTATCTAGTATTTTTGTTAATAAAATCATTTGGTAAATTGCTCAAATTTCCAACATGTTTGATAGCGCTCATCTTTGTTTTTGGAGCTGGTTATCAGCGCCTTAGTTCTGGTAAAACTCTTCAGTTAATGGAACAAAATTCCTATATTTTGATGTGGAATGGATGGAGTAATTATTGTGGCCACGAGGTACAGATAGCCTCCTTGGCGCACGAAGCCAACCTTGTCATCCATCACCCAACGCAGTTTTCTCACGAACAACATCGCACCTTGCATCCATCACTGATAAGTTAGTCTAAAAAATACATTACTGACAATAATTTTAGACTGTTCATTGTTACTAATAGAGATAAAGTATGTGCTGATAGCAGGGAACCAGAGACCAACGTAGACCATGAGCAGTGCTGAGAGTTACGTCAGCGGTCACTCGGTTGTGGCGGCGGCAGCGGCCTTGTCGAGGGTGTTGGCGATGTCGATTGTTAGAAGAGAGAGAGAGAGAGAGAGAGAGAGAGAGAGAGAGAGAGATAATTGGTGGAATTTGCGTTGTATTGCTTGAGCCTCGTGAGCATATATATAGGAGTACATGATCTACTTGGAGTACAAGGCAAACCAGAATATTTCCTAGTCTAACCTATGTTTCCTAATACAATCACGTTACTCAACACCCCCCCCCCCCCCCCGCAGTCACAACGGTAGCGACGCAGACGGTGAGACTGGAGAAGAATCTGAAGGCAAGCTGACGGACACCCCCCACAGTCGTAATGGTCGACGCATTGCGGAGTCGTGGCTGGAGTGGAAACCAACGAGGTTGCTCAAGCAGGCGGTAGTCCTTTGTGCCGTTTGTCGATGTAGCCGAGAGCCGAGGGTGGTGTAGCCGTGGTCGAGGTAGCCGCGCGAAGAATGTCGTGGTCGATGTCAAGTTGGGGAGCCGGTGTCGAGGATGTTGCCGTGGAGCCGCGGGCGCAAGAGGGCGCCGAGTTAGCATGGGCGCAGTGGTGTCGAAGTAGTGGTGCGCCGGGAAGAAGACGTTGTTGACGACGTGTCGCGGCGGGTTTGCCAAGCCCGGAGAACATCGTAGACGAAGGCACGCACCGGTGTTGCCAGCACCGGGCATGCGTAGACGGACGAAGACGAAGTTGACGAAGCGCCACACTAGGCTTGCCAGGCCCGAGGAAACGTCATGGATGAAGGCACGCATCGGTGTTGCCAGCACCGGGCATGCATAGACGAGGACCTGCACAAGTTGTACGCCATGTCGGAGGAGTCGGAGAGGCCAGGAGAGAAGGACTCGACGACGGTTGCGGCGTCAATCAGAGCGGAGCTGATGTCGCCTGCGGTTATCGGAGTAGACGAAGTGGTCGGGGTAGATGACGTCGACGCTGGCGATGGGCCGGTGCTGGACGAAGACGAAGAAGGTGGACGGGCGGCGGCAGCGGCTACGTGGGTAGCGGCGGCGGCCAAAGAAGAGCGGCGGCGGCGGCTAGGTTAGGAGCGCGGTGGCGGTGCTCGTAGTAGGCGAAAAACCCGACAGCATGACGAAGACCGGCGCGGATGGTGGCGTTCCCGCGTCAAGGGAGATGGCGCGTCGCATACCACGGGAAGTCAACGCGTGTGGACGACAAAGTGGACCGTGGGCCGCCGCGCTACGGCCCGAAGGGGCGACGCAGCGGCGACGGACAGGTTGGGGTGACGGCGGGAAGACCTCGAGCCGGCGGCAGGGACCGCGGGCCGCGGCGTGATAGCCCGAAGGGGCGGCACAGCGGAGGAGCGCGGGTCGGTGCAACCGCGGGGACGGCCTCTGGACGGCGGCGTGGAGCGCGTGCCACGCTCGCTACGGCCCGACGGGGCGACGCAGTGGCGGCGCGAGGGTCGGTGCCGCCACGGGGACGACCTGGAGCGGACGGCCTCTGGGCAACGGTGGACCGCAGGCCGCGGTACTACGGCCCGAAGGGGCGACGCAGCGGTGACGCGGGTCGGTGCAACTGGGAGAAGAACCACGGGGCGGCGGTGCTGCGGCCCGACGGGGCGACGCAACGGCAGCCCATTGCTCGATCGGTAGAGGGGCTTGCTGAACTCGGGACGGTCTTCACGGGGCCTGCGGAGGCGCGCGCAACCGACGGCCAGGTCGGTCGCACGGCGTAGATGAGGCGGACTGCGGCGGCGGGCGGGTGATCAATCCGATCGCGCGCGAGGTCGGGGACGCCGCTCGGTGGAGGCGTGGTGGCGGCGGAGTCCGAGATAAAGTCGGCAGCGGCGGGCGACAGGGCGGCTATGATTGGCCGCAACATGGCGCGAGGCCGCCGGGTCGGGGTGATGCAGGAGTCCCGGTCGGAGCAGTGCGGTGACGGTCGACATAGATCGACGGGCGGGCCGTCGCGCGAACGGCGGCGGTGAAGGGCCGCCGCATGACGCGAGGCCACCGGGTCGGGGAGACCGGCGGGCCGACGCAAGGACGCCGCGCGAGGCCGCCGGGTCGGGGCGATCGACGGGTAGACGCGCGGACGACGCGCGAGGCCACCGGGTCGGTGAAGAAGCCGACCGATCGCGCCGGTGTTGGAGTAGAGACGCACGGGGTCGACGGCGGCGGTGGGCGACGCAAACCGATCATAGATCGGAAAACCAAAAAAATAGACGTCGATCAAAGCGACCGGCGAGAGAGAGAAAACCTGAATCAAAGGATCGGAAAAAAGACTCTTTGGGGCAGCCGGTCGACATGACCGGCGGACGAACCCTAGGTACGGGCGGTGCGGCTCCAGCGGCGGTCATGAAGGTCGACCGCCCCGGGGACGGCGCGCGGATGCGGAAGCGGCGACGGCTAGGGTTTAAAACCCGGGCTCTGATACTATGTTAGAAGAAAGAGAGAGAGAATTGGTGGAATTTGCGTTGTATTGCTTGAGCCTCGTGGGCATATATATATATAGAAGTACATGATCTACTTGAAGTATAAGGCAAGCTAGAATATTTTCTAATCTAACCTATATTTTCTAATACAATCACGTTACTCAACAACGATGACGAATTGACACCTGACGTCAGCCTTGGCAAGGCGCTCCATGGCCTTGTTGAAGCTGATCAAACAAGGTGAGAATCCAATCGACCAATGGACTAGCCACCATTTCCAAGATGTGATTTGGCGAGCTGAATTATTTGGTGTTAGATCGGGTGTTCTTAGAGACAAGGAGCTGCAAGTGCAGGATGCTGTTGCTGCTAGTCGTCCCATGAAGAGCGGCAGCAACGACAATGACAGCTCCCAATCTGTTGTGCAATCCATGCATCTAGTAAATTTGTTCAGTTTACTCCTATTCGCAAGAACTTGTCTTCTTTTTTTGTGAGATTGTTACTCCCAATATTTGGCAGGGCCTAATCTGTCAGTGTTTTTTATTCTGTTTCATATATTGAGTTCAGTTGCACTTTGTCAAATACCTTGGCCATCTGTTTCTTTGCCACTTGAACTTGGGAATTTTTTTAGAAAAAGAATAGGTATTAAAACCTGTCTGTTGATTTTTTTTCTTACTAGTACATGATGATCACCCTTTTGCTTGGTCACTCCTGCCTATGTCTTATGTAGTTCCTTTTCTATCTGAGTGGCAACAATTGACTCTACCTAATCATGTACCCCCTTCGTTCCAAAATAGATGACTCGACCTTAGTATAAAGTTAGTACAAAGTTGAGTCATCTATTTTAGAACGGAGGGAGTACTACTTACTCGGTTCCTAAATATAAGTCTTTTTAGAATTCCAATATGGACTACATACGGAGCAAAATGATCTCGTCGGCGGCACCTCCGATCAGATTTATTCTGACCGGTGCAGCCGACGGTGGTGGTCATCTCTTCCGTCAGAGGTGGTCGGCCTGAGGCTGGGTGTTCGGATCTCGGGATCCGTCATCTGGCACCAGCTGCGAGTCGGGGAGACGTGGTTGCCGGTGAAAACCGAGCCGACGGCGGGCGATGGTGGCGTTTCACGTCGTTACCTTGATGAAGGCATCGTCATGTGACTTCCTCGACCCATTCGTATTGCTCCGGGGAAAAACCTAGGATCTGGTATTCCAGACTGGACGATGGCGGCACTGCGGTGTCGTTTCTCTCTTGGGAGCGTCGTTTTGTCGAGCAGCGCTGTCAGAGGCAGGAGGTGGAGCGGCTTCGTCTTGCACGGAGCTTCGGTGAAGATGTCAAGTCATGCCTGACCGACAGGTGCTACGCTTGGTCATGCCTGGTCGGCAGGTGCTACGCACGACAGATCCTCCAAGGGTTTCAAGCTGTGTCGGCTGTTGGTACGTGGCAGCATGGCGCTGAGGTGTATCAGTGGCGACCGCGACGTGTACAACTGTTTGCGCGCAGGGAGGAGGTGCCGTTGGGCGCCGTGGTGGCGTCGACGATAGCTGGACCGAGCAAGGTTGATGCATCAGTACAGTACTGAAGATGGAGCGGTGGCAGTTGGCGGCGGCGGCCTCTGAGAGCACGCCGGACCAGTATGTGCCCCAGATCTGGCAAGTGGGTAAGTTGGGGTCTCAGGTCTTATATGTTAGGCTTGGCTGCGATGTCTGTTTGGTATTAGGCCCAGGCTATCTGCGCCCCTTCATCAATTGGATAGATGTAGCGACAGTTTGTTGCTTAGACGGCGGCTTTAGTTTTACTGTTGTATGACTTTGTAAGGTCTTGTGAGAATAATTAATAAAGTGGCCGTATGCATCGCCCAGATGCAGAGGTCGGGTGTCGTCCTCCTTTTCAAAAAAGAACCGGAGCAAAATGAGTGAATCTACACTCTAAAGTATGTCTATATACATCTGTATGTAGTCTATATTAAAATCTTTTAAAAGACTTATATTTAGAAATGGAAGGAGTACTTAAAAATCTGCTACCGTTAGTTTTGACTAGTACATGTTGCATCTATTGAAATTCTATTGTGTTCAGTCAGTAATGTAACCATGGTGATTTTGACCTTTTTTCTCTTGCGACCTGTAAATTTGCATGATGGTATCTCACCAAGTCCCATAAGTTTGCATTGCCGTGTTAACTGTTACGTCAGTAGTTTCAGCAACATAATATTCTGTTTTAAGGCTAAACTTGTCAACTCCTGTACTAGTCTTTTGATATAGCATTGATAAGGCTGAAAGTGTCATTTCCTGCAATTTGCTCATCAAACCAAATCTTATTGTATTTTTGGTTTGAGTAATGGAACATGTGGATTTACAAGGAAATCAGAGCTGCACATAAGTAATGGCTCAGTAAGGTGTATGTTCTTCAACTTTTCTTAGCTATCACGTAATTGATGAATGGTTTCCATACATTGCACCAGAAGTATCACTAGTACTTCTAACATCACTGGTAATTCTACTGCTTTTTTGTATCAACTTTCGTCTTTTCAATTCTGGCATTGTTGCCTTCGCATGTACCATTGTCCAGCTATTTCATTTGCAGTTCTGCAGATACATGTCCCCTTTGTGCTTCTATACAGGGAGTCTCTAGAAGTTACAGAAACGGGTTTGTTTCTATGGGTTTGAGTGCTCCGACGAGAGGCTGGTACTGGAAAATGTCGATGTCTCTGCTTCGACATTGTGTAAATTGAGTTTGAGTCAGCTCTAAGAGAATTTACCCTCGAATGCAGTTTTTTTTATCAGAGGTTTGGAGAGGTGATCTTGTTGTTCGGAGCTTTGCTATTTAGTAGTACATGTGAGTGTTAGTTTATATGTTGAAAGGAGAAAACTGGATCTTGTATGTTGCCATGCTTACCATGAATTATTGAAGTAGAACCATATGTTTTTGGCTTAAAAAACTTGCCTACTTCAACATTGCTCTTCTGCTTGAGTACAAACTTGGAATAAGCATTATCTGCCTCTTGCTTAGTCATAGGCTTTGTAACTGACAACTTATTCTTGGCATGTTTGCCATAAACTGCAACTCCTGGAACACTCTCTATGTACGCCACATACCACTTCACCTAACATGATGGAAGAGCAGCAGTTCAAGCAACAAGTGAAGGAACACAACATATGAAGCAAGTGAAGGAACACAACATATGAACAAAAACAACATAGCCATGCATGATCTTATACCCAAAAGCAAGTTCGTTCGAGCTATGATGGTGTCATCCTACCACCACATGTCCACATCCAAGAGCCCCTGTGCCACTCCATAGGGGCGGCTCGGGCGGAAAACCCTAGCCGCCAGTTCCGCCGCCCCTCCATCACCTCCCTCCCTTGCCATCGTCGGGCAAAGCCCCGGTGGCAGCTGGCGACGGCGGGCCTCGGGTCCCCGTGCGGTTGGTGCTCTCACGGTCATGGTGCAAATGCAGGCTCAACGGTGGTGTGTGCGCTGGTGGCCCTCGAAGCTCTGGTGACCGATGTGGCTCCCCTACGATTGTGGGATGGCTCGACAGCGGAGGCCTCTGCACAGCGCGGGAGGAGGTCCTAGGCGGCGGCGCTCCCCTGGTCTCGCCCCGATCTGTTGCTGTTTGGACACGTTGTGTTATACACGACCGGATCCATCCGGGTCTGGCTCAGTTCCGTTGGGGGTCGCCCGTTCCTGTATGCCTTTGCTGCAAATCGAGTGGTTCTTGGTGGCGTGGTGCTGCGAGGCTCCGACGGTGGCGTTGCTCGGTGGCGGGCGTGGTGGGGTGACCTACGCCCGGTGGTGCACCATGGCTGCCAATCCCCCTGATCTGGCTCGGTGGGTGGGTGGAGCTAGGTCCAAGACTGTGGTCGGCTGATGCGGTCTGGGGCTCTGCTCGGCAGGCTTCAAGCCATGGATGTTGGCAGGCGGACGACGACATGCTGGATCTGGGCGACATGGGGTCCTGCTGCCGTGATAATAAAGGTGGCGGTCCTTATACTCTTCTCGCATCACGACAACATCCTGCATGATCGGTCCTCCTCGATTTGGTCATCGACGTGTTTCGAAACTGCTGCCGAAGATCTTGCCTAGGATAGCGGATAGAATTCAGTGGTGCATGTCCATTTCAGCCTACGAGGTCCCATGAGGGCGTGCCGTGAAGCTACGTTGCTTGTTGACACCATGGCACATGTTGGCTTCTCGATTTTATGATGTATATACACAGCTGTGGAGAAGGTCGTGATGGCTGAAATCGAAGGATCAGTTAAATAGACGGGGCCTTGGAGGAGATAGAGTCAGCTAGGTATTTGGTAACTCTTAGAAACAGCAGTGCCAAATGGGGGCGGTGCGCCCCGTCCCGCATCCTCACCGCCCTGGCAGGCGCCAACCGAGCCCGTAGCCATCCGTCCCCTCCGATTCCTCCCGCCCCCCCCCCACCCACCCCCCCCCTTTCTTCTCCCGCTCCAACGACTAAAACGCATCAAAACGCACGCACGCACGACACGAATGACGAACCCAATGCTATTCTAGCCCGCCCCAAAGCCGGGTTGGCGCTGCCGCAGCCCGCACCAAGCTCGGCTCTCCATCTCATGCGCGCGCGCTGCCGCCTGCCGCCTGCTCCCGCGAGGAGAGCCTCCTCCTCCTCCACCAGCCCGCGGCGGGTGCCATGGACCTGCTCGGCGTCTTCTTCCATGGCGCGACGTACGTAGGCCGGAGGCGCCCCGCTTATTGCGTGATCTCTCCCGCCTCTCTATTTTTCTTCCATTTCTTTTAATTTGGTGCTGTATATGCGTTCAGGCTCGCGTTCGAGCGGGACGACCTCGGGAGGGAGATCATGGGGATCGCCGTGCCGGGCGCGCTCGCGCTCATGGCCGACCCGCTCGCGTCGCTCGTCGACACCGCCTTCATCGGCCGCATAGGTGTTGCTTGCTTGCCTTCTCTTGCTCCCCTTTGCCCCCCTTTCCCCTGCAGTCCACTTTCCCCCATTTTCCGCCTGGTTTTAATCTGCTCCAGACATGATTGTCAGATAGTACAATTTTGCACGTATGGCTAATTAAGCTTTGCTTCCGCCTAGTTTTAATCTGCTCCAGACATGATTGCACGTATTATGGCTAATTAAGCTCTGCTTTTTTGCGTTTCATCTCCTGAAAATGGTAAATACATTATACATAAAAAGGATGGTTCCATCCTTTTTTTTCCTTACTAAAAATGTGATTTCCATGTAGTTGAGCTATCCATGCATTGGGATGTTCTTTACGCCCTTTATACCTTAGCTTATATAGTGTACGGCTTTAGTTAAAACACCTGAGTTCAACTGAAGAATCAGGCAGTGATGTGGCAAGAAGCAGAGGACTAATTATACTTCTCTTCAAGTTGACCCATATGTTTGATCTCAAGTTGAAATCCCATAAGTTGAACCATATGTTTGATCCCACGTTGAAATCTCACATCGATGTACTGTAATAGGTTATGTCAGAGCATTTTGAAAAGCCAAAATTTTGCTTTTACGCTACTGTGGAACAAACAAATAGTTACCTGTCCTAAAAAAAAATAAAAAATAGTTACCTCACTTTTTGGTCTTTTCATGGAAGCTTTGTGCCGGAAGGTGCGTTACATAAAAGTTGTATTGCTTCATTGATCTTCATCTCAATTTCTCTTTGTTTAATACGTATTTGGGAATTGAGCAACAGGTGCTAACATGATTGCTGCTCAGTCTAGCATGAGATTATTTATAACTCCACACAGTTAATCATGTTGTTTATTACAGTTACGCTACTTTTCTTCTATTTTGGACTTGTAATACATTTTTTTATCAAACTATTTCTTGCTGCTGTGATGCACAAATATGTTTCCATAGGTCTTTTTAGCTCATTTGTATAATGGCAATTTGATTGCTCTGATATGTTTCGTGACAAACAGGTCCAGTAGAGATTGCAGCTGTGGGTGTATCTATTGTCGTGTTTAATCAGGTAACAAGAATTGCAGTGTTCCCCCTTGTGAGTGTCACAACATCATTTGTTGCAGAGGAAGATGCTACTTCCAGTGACAGAAACAAAGATGAAATAAGTGGCGAGAATGAACACAATGTTAGCGAAATGGATGAACTGATTACTCATGAAGGTGAAACTTTGTGGTTCTTCTTTTAGAAATTTATATGGTCAAGTGATGCATATTTATTTGGTCTTCTAATTTATCACCAGAGAATAATGCCACATCCAGCAAATCGTCTTTCGAAACTGACTCAAGTGAGATCAATACTGAGCATAAGCGGAAAAAAATTCCATCAGTTTCTACAGCATTACTACTTGGTGGGGTGCTTGGTCTTGTTGAAACTCTGCTTCTTGTTTCCTGTGCAAAACCTATCTTAGACTTCATGGGTGTGAAAGCGGTAAATGTTCCTTCGCGCACTTTTTTGTTTTTGAAGTGAACTACTTTATTTCAGCACAAACGTTAGTTATGAACATCAGCGCTTCCCATGTATTTCAAAAGTAATTGATTTCCCTTCACCAAAAGCTGATAATTGAGGGATCTTCTGTTATTAAGCTGCTTCTTTTTTTTTGCCAAAAGTTGTAAGTTAACTTAGTATTGATAGTTGGATATGGGCATACTGAATTAAAATGTAACCAGAGGAAAACAATTGCTCCTGATACTTCATATTTGTATGATATTATTGCTAAAATTCAGTTGGATTTGATAGAATCCGAGTTTCCATTTGAGCTTTTTTTCCGGAACTACTTCATCATTTTTCTTCTTCTTTTGGATAGGTTAATTTTTTAACCAAAATGCACTTTTCAATAGGACACTGGAATGTTGAATCCTGCATTACAGTACTTGGTACTCAGATCTTTAGGTGCTCCTGCTGTTCTTTTATCTCTGGCAATGCAAGGGGTATTTCGTGGACTTAAAGATACAAGGACGCCTCTATATGCAACTGGTATAGTACTATTTCCTTGCTTGGATAGTATTACCTTTATTCTCTAACTTTCTCATTTAGGACAATAACATGGTCTTACAAATCTTTAACTTTTTAAATTATGTCTGCAGAAACTTCTTAAAATTATGATAATCTGGTAGTCTGTGTTTTTAAAATTCTACCGATACAACTTTCATGTGATAGATCATCTAAATGTCTGTACGTATATTTCTCATTAAGTTTTTAAATGGTTGAATGTACATACTTTAAAAGTTACATCTAGAATGGAGGGAGTTAGTGATGATCTGGAGGTGTATAGTTAAACCAAAATTGAAAAGAGAACTCATGATTATTTCTTTCGAGAATGAAACCCCCCGATTATTTGAGCTGTCCCGTCCAACATATATCCTGTGGTTTTTATATTCATATGTCAATCTTAGTAAAGGTAACACTTTTCTGTCTTTGGAGGTGAAATGTAATGTGGGGTTTGATTAATGTGTAGATTCCGTAGGAAGAATTTCTTTCATACGTAACACAATTTAACCCATTTTTATGATCACCAGTGGCTGGAGATGCAATCAATATAGTTTTGGATCCAATATTTATGTTTGTGTTTCAGTATGGTGTCAGTGGTGCAGCAGTTGCTCATGTTATATCACAGTACGTAGTGCTATTCTTTCTCTTTGATAGATACCATTGTTCTTTTTCTCATAGGAAGATTCACACTTGATCCCAAATTATGAAATTATTTTGTATATCTATTGTGATAGTTCATAGTGGATCTTATGCAGATATTTCATTGCTGCCATACTCGTATGTAGACTACGCCTGCAAGTTGAACTACTGCCACCCAACTTGAAACATCTGCCGATTGGTCGGTTCCTTAAAAACGGTAACACCTACTGAACTTTGTATGAATGTGTAAGTAAATAATTGCAGAAAATTGTTCTATAGAACTTTTTTCATGACAAATTCTTACTGAACTAGTTTGTTCCGGGCAGTCAATTTGGACCTAGATCTTCTAAAACACATTTAGCGTTACTGAGCCATGTTCCACAAAATGAACTATTGCTCCAGTAAAAGAAAGGGACCATTTTACCATATCAATCATAATGGTAGATTTATCTTTGTATGAAATCATGTTACAACCGCCGCCCAATTCAATTGTTGATTATTTTGTCTACATTTGACCTATGTTCATAGAAAGCATGCTGTTACCTTTGATACAACCAGAAATCCAGTTCAGTAATCAGTGTAATGCACAGCCTACAGCTTGATGCGAAGTTGTGGACTGATGCTGGTAGATGATGCGTCTTAGCCCTTGTCGAAAGACCCCTAGAACCAGACGGAGGGTGTGCTGTTTTCCACACATTTTTCCTTTTCTTTTCCTCTCTTCCTTAGTTTATAACCTTTGCTCCTTCCTAACGCAATGGAAGCAGTGCTACTGCGTTTCGTCCAAAAACAAAATCAGTCTGGGATAGTGCTCTGTGCTTTTTCAGTGCCTATGCTTAAGCATTTTTCTTTGTCTATTATGTAAAGCTGTAAAGGTCTTTGCACTCTTCAGGTTCTCTGTTACTTGCCAGAGTTATTGCCGCAACATGCTGTGTAACACTATCTGCATCAATGGCTGCACGGCTAGGTCCAACTCAAATGGCTGCATTCCAGATTTGCTTGCAGATCTGGTTGGCATCTTCCCTTCTCGCTGATGGATTGGCTTTTGCTGGACAGGTTAGGGAACACTTTTCTTCTTTTCTTTGATCGATGACAGGTCTTTTTTACTTATTTCGAAGTCAGGCCTCTTCTTTTCTCCGATCCATGACAAGCCAACTTATTATCCATGTCTTTAATGGAAATTCGTCGCCCTGGTTGTGTGCATCAGTTGATGCAGGGGGCGGGCTGACACCTCCACTTTGAACAAAATATAGTCATTCATTGCCATAACAATTTTTACTAGCTACATCAGTTATCTTTTCATATTTTTACAGTACTATATTGCTTACTTTGTGGAACTTTAGTTACCTGTAAGATGCAATTCACACCTTGAAATATTTGTGTTTCTGGGTGCTGTGTCGTTGACCATAAATCATGAGAGTTTGTTAATAACTTAGAAAGATTTGCTTCAAGCAATGTGTTTCACGCATATTATGTACTATTAGTGTGTGAACAATATTTTTGACAGGCTATACTTGCAAGTGCATTTGCTCGTAAGGACCATTCGAAGGCCAAGGCCACAGCTTCCCGCTTACTGCAGGTATGGTTCCTTCTTTCTATAAATCCTTTTTTGTCACCTTAGTGAAGGACTGTTTATTTTGCAGCTTGGATTGATCTTGGGGCTTCTCCTGGGCCTACTTCTAGGAGTTGGCCTCCATACAGGTTCGAGATTATTTACAGAAGACCAGGGTGTACTGCATCATATCTACGTGGCAATACCGGTACAGTTACAGTATGCCGAGTCCTAAGAGTACCGCAACTCCGAGTTTTGAAATGTTATAGTTACGTTTCCATGATTTTCTTGCAGTTCATACTTGAGAGCATGACAATCTTCTCTTATACTCCTATTTAATTATCTCAAGGCAGTTTCCTGAACTAAGGAGAGTTCTTTTGTTCTATGTACAGTTTGTCGCTCTCACTCAACCGATCAACGCTTTAGCTTTTGTTTTTGACGGTGTCAATTATGGTGCATCTGATTTTGCATATGCTGCTTATTCATTGGCAAGTCAACAGACTTACAGTTTAGTTTATTTGTGCTCTACTGGTTTTCTGACTTTTTTCTTCTGACACGTTCCATTGAATTCTGTATCGTCAGATACTTGTGGCGATTGTCAGCATTGCTTTCATTGTCACCCTCGCCAATTACAGTGGTTTCATTGGAATCTGGATAGCCTTGTCGATCTACATGTGCCTCCGCATGTTTGCAGGGTTGTGGAGGTACAGTGAGCAAAGAACTCTGAATTTCCTTCTGTTGAAGTTCATTATCACAACGAGAATATGAACCCTTATTCACTAATGGCTTTAAAAATTGAGCTTGCCGGAATGCAATGCACAATGTCAAACTAAGCCGTAACTGGTAATTATACCATATGTTGTGCACGAGGAGTAGGAGGTATATAACTCTGGACCCCTTCTAAATAAGAAGAGATAATGCCAATTTGCTTGAGTTTCCCGTTTTATCCTTGGCGCGGCTATATTTATTTTCTATATGGGTTATAGCTTAGGTACTCTTGATTTTTTGTTTCAGGATTGGGACTGCACGAGGGCCATGGGCTTTCCTTCACAGCTGAGCATGCATGCATGCATGTATATTCTCGTAGATAGTCTGACTGACTGTAGGTAGAATATTTACACTTGTAAACAACTTTGGAGTAACTGTGTTACTTGTATGCCTCAAGCCTGCCACCATGATCACCAGAGACCAGACTGATCTTTAACAATGCAACCTTACCTAGCACAAGAATGGCATATTGTACAAGCGAATAAACTAAAAGAGTTGCACTTTATTTATCGAACATGCTATGATCTGCCGTGTACTCAGCCTGCCTGAATTGGACGCATTCCCTCATCAAAATATAGATCAGGATCACACTCATCGGTTAGGCAGTTTGCGCTTGTACCAGACGAATGGAAAGGGAACTGTAGTCCGGCCCGGCCATCAACCAGAAGAGCCGATCACATGTTAGTCCAGCTGCAAACTATCGTATGCATAGCTATTTAATTCCTGGAATCTCATACAGAATGGAGCTGTCAGCCGGCACATCCACATGAAGCGCTTCGAGTTGCTGCAACTGCAACCTGACAAGCCGTTGTCATCGTGCTTCCTTCAGGCTTCTAGTATCTGTAAACGTTGGCAGTAGCAAGAAACCTGAGAATTCCGATGGCCAGTACCCCGAAGCCGAACACCCAGCCACAGTTGTCCTGGAGCCACACCATGATCGTGCTAGAGAAGAAGCCGCCGCCATTGACGGCAAAGTAGTACCAGTTGTAGTAGAGCTCCTTATTCTCCGCTATCATCGAACTGGTTGGCTCGGAATGTGGGAACACAAGGCCAGATGCCACCCAGACCCAGAGCTTAGAGAAGACGGACAGGGCACCCTGGGGAGAGATTGCCATCGAATCAGACACTTTGTGCAGCGGAAAGTGTCAGTATAGCTAGCCATTCCCTGAAAGCATCGCATGAATGGTGTTCAGATAACTGTTGACTTTGTAGCTAGCACAAACAAGACATGGATTTAATCAAGGGCCATAGCTAGGTGAAGCACTGACCAAGGTGAAGATAGTGATGGAGACGACAGACGATTGTCCCCTGTATTCCCCAATACGAATGTACCAAGAATGTGCTGAGTAAATAGGCAATTTTTCGATTAACTTAATCCACAAGTAAATCACTAGCATGGCATTGACACAAATAAACGCATGTTGATATTCAGTCAAGCAAGCACATACTACCTAATTACAGAAAGATCTAGAAAAAAAGTCTTCCCTGGGAGAAGGCCCCCGCGTTGTCCTCCCCAGGGCGACTCGGACGGCGGCGCATCTCGCCACCACAGCGGCCGCCCCCTGCCTGCCCCCTCCTCGCCGCCGCCCGTTAGCCTCCGCCGGGCAAAGCCCCCGCGCGGATCCGGCGGCGGCGGGGCTCTGGCGCGCTGGAGCGGCTCGACTACGAGCGGGGACTCGTGTGGCAGCGGCGGCGTGCCGCTCCTCCGCGCGCGCCGTTCGTGCTCTGTGGCGGTGCGAGGGCGGCGGTGCTTGGGGCGGGGGGTGGGCGTCCCGTGCTCCGGCCATCTTTGGCCCGCGCGATGCGCTTTGCCTCCCAATCCGGCGGGTCGGGCCGCTGCCTGCGGTGCCTCACGGCGTGCGTGGCGGCTGGTCGTTCCCCCGACCGTGAGGGCGGCATGGGGCTGCGGCGGAGCCATCTGGCTCGGCTTGCATGGCCGCGGCGGGCCTGGGTGTGTGCTATCTTTTGCGACGGATCTGCCGATTCCTGCTCTCTCCGGTGAGCTGGACCTCGGGATGGGTGTGGTGAGTGCGATGGGCTTCTACGCACAAGGTGTGCGTCGGGCTCGGCGTGATTCAGGTGCAGCTCTCGCTGCCTCTTGGATCGAGCTCTGCTCGCTCTCCCGATCTGGAGGCTTCGCATGGTGCGGCGGCCTCTGTTTCGTGGTTAGGCTACGAGTGCTCTTGTTGGTTTGGCTTAGCAGGCTGCAGGTTGGGGGTCGTGACACGGCCGGCCCCGGTTTCGGTTGGAGCCAACGATGGCGGTGCCTGTGGGCGCCGTATCCTTGCTGAAGGCGTCGTGTTGCTGGTGTTCGTCTTCCCTGCTAAATTTTTCTGGAGGAAACTTTGGATCTCGGGTCTTCCGGATCGGGCGATGGTGTCGCTCAATGTCACACTCTCACTTGGGGCTCCGTCTTTGAGCTTGCCTTGGCTAGGGTGACCAGTGGCTTGAGGTGGTCCCGTTGGCGGTCCGTGTGGGCGTTGGCAGCGGAGAGGTGGTGCCGTCTTCGTGATCTTGGTTCGGCCATGCCTTTGGCTGCGTTGAGGTGTTTGTGTTGGTGGTCGGGTGGTGGTGGTGCGGCCGGGTTGGGGTCAACGGTGGTTTGTGCTCTTCTTCTGCGGTGTTCTTCTCGTGTTCTTGCTCATGCACTCTTGGGTGTGTTCTCTGCTAGGTGATGCCAAGCGACAGCGGCGATGGCGCATAGGTGCCGTGGGGCTGTCTCGGCCTCGCGTGACCTTTCGAATGTGCCCACGGCATAGGTGGTGTCGCGGCGTTGTGCAGTCTCGGATGCGCGGAGCCTTTCGATTGCGTTGACGGTGCAGTGTCATGGTCTTGTTTGCTTGGTGATGCTGACTTCGCCTGTGGCACATAGGCGCCATGGCGTCATCTCGGCCTCGCGTGACCTTTCAAATGCACCCCCGGCACAGGTGGTGTTGTGGCGTTGTGCACTCTCGGATGCGTGAAGCCTTTCGATTGCGTCGATGGTGCAGTGTCTTGGCTTGGTTCGGCTGGCCAATGCCGTTCGATCACATTAGTGGTGCTTTGTGTTGTGCTGGGATGTGTCTTCCCTCTTTGTTCTCCCCTGTTTGTATGTTTGGTGTATGCTATTTTTTGCTTTGTCTCTTCTTCTGTGCCCCCCTTTATTCTGGTTCATTTGAACCCATCTTGCAAAAAGGCTGCAAAGCCTTATAGGCAATTGAATATAATTCAGGTGGGGGAGTTCTCTCCCCCCTGACAATTCAAGAAAAAAAAGAAAGATCTACGTATAACACTAGCATGGCTATAACAGAAAACAGTAGGAGCGGGATAAACGAGTTATACCCTCCAGTACGTCATGCAGAGGCCGCGGCAGTGGTGGCAGCAACAGCGTCCTCGGCGGCCTTCTTGTCGACCTCGAGCTTCTCGGCGGTGGCACATTCCGCGTCGGTGGACATGGTGATGATGAAGACGACACAGACATAGAGGAAGTAGTGGATCGGAGGCGAGCAGTCGCATAGTCGCTGCCCAAAAACCTATTCGTCCCTCTCCCGTACTAGAACCAGAAGGGCGCGGTTTCAGAGACCTGCTCTCCCGTCGACCGTGTACGCGGCGGGCGGGATGAAAAGTCGCCGGCGGCAGCAGCAGCAAGAGAACGAGGGTGGGTGCGCGTGAGCAGATGTGATCTATGTTGAAATATATTGCCCGCCTCCCTCCATCAGTTTGGACTTTTGGGTGAGTTGGTCGATGCATTAATTCAATATGGTATCAGAGACAAGAGGTCTTGAGTTTAACACCCTGCCAACGCAGTATTAAATAAA
Organism: Triticum urartu; assembly: GCF_003073215.2. Taxonomy (NCBI): domain Eukaryota; kingdom Viridiplantae; phylum Streptophyta; class Magnoliopsida; order Poales; family Poaceae; genus Triticum; species Triticum urartu. The sequence continues at coordinate 495,042,488 of NC_053022.1, read as the reverse complement.
AAGATTTTGTGGCCTACATCGACCCCACGTTTAAGGATTAAAATAGCCTAGACGTGAGGGGAAGTGTTGAAATATATTGCCCGCCTCCCTCCATCAGTTCGGACTTTTGGGTGAGTTGGTCGGTGCATTAATTCAATAATCTGTTCATGGCGGCTAGGGTTGGGAGACACCGCACACTTATATAGGCGCAGCCGCGTGGAGAGACGTGGGCTCGACCCATGTCCGAGTCCATGGCGCAGCTGTCAGAGACTCCTGGCAAAAATAAGTGCGTAGGTGTGAGCTCGGCTCAGCTCAATCCCGCAACGAGGCGAGACGGGCGGCGGAGGAGCGCGCGAGGGCCTATTCTATTCTCAAGCTCCAATAGCATGTAGAAAAGAAACCCTTATAAAAAGGTCCAACTCCTTCTCCACTAGCGGGGTGGGACTAAACTTCTCACTACATCTAGTGCCAAATACCCACATGGGCCCTTAAAGATTTTTTCAGTAATTGCTATATGGGCCTAAAGTCCATCCCAAATTTCAACAGAATGCGCCGAGCGGACATGTCAGCTAGCGGGTGCCCTGCCAAGAGGCGACCCTGCTCGCCGCCGCGACGTTGCCTCACTACTGCATCTTGGTTAGGTAGCTCACCAGACACCAGGTTTGTCCTGACCAGCCGACCGCGTAGTATGCCAGAGCCCCACAGAAAATAAATCTTGCCAAAGCCTTTGATAGTATTGAATGAAATTTCATTAGAAGAGTGCTCAGGGCCGGGCCCACAGTGGTGCCAAAGGTGCGGCCCACACATGGCCCAAAATTCTGAAGGGCCCCATATTTTTTATATAGGTATAGTAACAGTAAACGTAACTAGGCCGAGCGGCGAGTGACTAGGCCCATCGAGCGAGAGCGAGGCCATCGAGCAAACGGAGCACTGGGACTCCTCCAGATCGCTACGAGATCAGGCGACGAGGCAGCACTCAGAAAAAAGGCGATGAGGGCATCGCTAATTAGCTACGTTATCTAAAAAATACTGATCGCTACCATAAAAAAACGTTAGATCGCTACAGCCTGCAGGGATCGGATCACTGGAGCCCTCGACGGCTGGACGTTTGGAGCCCTTGACGTCGTCACGTCGAGGCCTCGTCCCGCCTCCTCCTCAGGTGCTTAGCGAGTCATTCTTTTTGATTAATTTCGGTTCCTACTCCTAAATCCTAATTCTTAATTTTTTAATTATTTATTGACAGAGATCGTTACTTCATTAGAGATTGGTTCTTACCTTCTCGGTTAAAGATCACAGGACCGGAAATTAGGTGAGTTAGACGGTTCATCTAATTCCCAAGCATTGACACATGATGTCCAAATTGATATATGCTACATATAAATTCAATTTTATTTTATTCATCTTCTTTATCTTGTGTTTCAATAATATAGATTTGAGTCATCATGGGGAAACACCAGTCGGGTGCCTATAAGCGCAAGAAAAAAGCAGAAGAAGAAAATTTAATTAATTAATCTTATAAAGGTGGTATGGACATATTTGTTATTGTTAAAAAAAGGCACCGCAAGTGTCATCTGGTAATCAGTCTATGGATCCTTCTACCCTTGCACTTGCAATTGTTCCTTACAATGATTCTAGAGATAGTCATACAGAGACAGATAATATGGATGTAGAGGAAGATAATATTGATGTTAATGTTGGGGACCGTTGCAGAAATTAAAAAATTTCCTACGTGTCACCAAGATCAATCTAGGAGATGCTAGCAATGAGAGAGAGGGAGTTCATCTTCATACCCTTGAAGATCGCGATGCGGAAGCGTTACAAGAACGCGGATGAAGGAGTCGTACTCGTAGCGATTCAGATCCCGGTTGATTCTGATCTAAGCGTCGAACAACGGCGCCTCCGTGTTCAACACACGTACAGCCCGGGGACGTCTCCTCCTTCTTGATCCAGCAAGGGGAGAGGAGAAGTTGAGGGAGAGCTCCGACAGCACGACGGCGTGGTGGTGGAGCTTGCAGTTCTCCGGCAGGGCTTCGCCAAGCACTACGAAGGAGGAGGAGGTGTTGGGGAGGGAGAGGGCTGCGCCAGGGGAAGGGGTGCGGCTCCCATGCGCCTCCCCACTGTATATAGGGGTGGAGGGGGCTGGTTTCTTGCCCTCCAAGTCCATTGGGGCGTTGGCAAAGGTGGGGGAAAGAAATCCCATCATTTCCCTTCCCCACCGATTGTTATCCCCCTTTTTAGGGATCTTGATCTTATCCCTTAGGGATATGATCTTATTCCTTCTAAGGGGGGATCTTGGTGCGTCTTGAACAGGGGTGTGGGGCCTTGCCCCCACTACCCACATTCATGTGGGTCCCCCCATGCAGGTGGGCCCCACTCCGGAATCTTCTAGAACCTTTCCGGTACAATACCGAAAAATCCCGAACATTTTCCGGTGGCCAAAATAGGACTTCCCATATATAAATCTTTACCTCCGGACCATTCCAGAACTCCTCGTGACGTCCGGGATCTCACCCGGGACTCCGAACAACATTCGGTAACTGCACACTAATTCCCATAACAACTCTAGCGTCACCGAACCTTAAGTGTGTAGACCCTACGGGTTCGGGAATCATGCAGACATGACCGAGACAGCTCTCTGGCCAATAACCAACAGTGGGATCTGGATACCCATGTTGGCTCCCACATGTTCCACCATGATCTCATCGGATGAACCACGATGCCGGGGATTCAATCAATCTTGTATACAATTCCCTTTGTCAATCGGTATGTTACTTGCCCGAGATTCGATCGTCGGTATCCCCATACATCGTTCAATCTCGTTACCGGCAAGTCTCTTTACTCGTTCTGTAATGCATGATCCCGTGGCTAAATCCTTAGTCACATTGAGCTCATTATGATGATGCATTACCGAGTGGGCCCAGAGATACCTCTCCGTCATACGGAGTGACAAATCCCAGTCTCGATTCGTGCCAACCCAACAGACACTTTTGGAGATACCTATAGTGCACCTTTATAGCCACCCAGTTACGTTGTGATGTTTGGTACACCCAAAGCATTCCTACGGTATCCGGGAGTTGCACAATCTCATGGTCTAAGGAAACGATACTTGACATTAGAAAAGCTCTAGCAAAACGAACTACACGATCTTGTGCTATGCTTAGGATTGGGTCTTGTCCATCACATCATTCTCCTAATGATGTGACGTTATCAATGACATCCAATGTCCATGGTCAGGAAACCATGACTATCTGTTGATCAACGAGCTAGTCAACTAGAGGCTTACTAGGGACATGTTGTGGTCTATGTATTCACACATGTATTACGGTTTCCAGTTAATACAATTATAGCATGAACAATAGACAATTATCATGAACAAGGAAATACAATAGTAACCATTTTATTATTGCCTCTAGGGCATATTTCCAACAGTTAACTTGAATAGTTCACCTCATGAGGATGTTGATGATTCTTTTCGGTCTGATATATTTGATCCAAGAAACTGGGATTCTCTTAATTCTAAATAGATTGATATCTTAGCACAGAAGGGTCCAAAAACAGACAAGTCAGTTAAAGGTCCTAAAGATAGATATCGTAAAAGGTTTACTTCAGTATTCTATACTAGAATCCTATCAAATGGAGAGTATTGTGATAGAGACTGGCTTGTTTATTCTGAACAACTTGATAGAGTCTTTTGTTTTTGGTTGTAAATTATTTACAAAAGGTCATCGGAAAGGTCAGTTGGCAAATGAGGGCTGTAATGATTGGTCACATATGACCAATAGACTAAAAGATCATGAGACAAGTGTGGATCATGTTTCGAGTATGACTAATTGGTATGAGTTGCGTAGTAGATTGGAAAAACATCAAACTATTGATAAAGCTTCTCAACGACAACTTGAGAAAGAGAAGGACCATTGGAGAAAGGTATTATTCTGAATTTTTTGCATTGTAAAATTTCTTGCAAAGCATAATCTAGCATTCCGTGGTACTAATGGCAAGCTGTATGAAGATAGAATGGTAATTTCTTGGGTTTGGTAGAGATGTTGGCTGAATTTTGTTGGAAATATGCCCTAGAGGCAATAATAAAAGCATTATTATTATATTTCCTTGTTCATGATAATTGTCTTTATTCATGCTATAATTGTGTTATCCGGAAATCATAATACATGTGTGAATAATAGACACCAACATGTCCCTAGTAAGCCTCTAGTTGACTAGCTCGTTGATCAACAGATAGTCATGGTTTCCTGACTATGGACATTGGATGTCATTGATAACGAGATCACATCATTAGGAGAATGATGTGATGGACAAGACCCAATCCTAAACATAGCACAAGATCGTATAGTTCGTTTGCTAGAGTTTTCCAATGTCAAGTATCTTTTCCTTAGACCATGAGATCGTGTAACTCCCGGATACCGTAGGAGTGCATTGGGTGTACCAAACGTCACAACATAACTGGGTGACTATAAAGGTATACCACGGGTATCTCCGAAAGTGTCTGTTGGGTTGACATGGATCAAGACTGGGATTTGTCACTCCGTATGACGGAGAGGTATCACTGGGCCCACTCGGTAATGCATCATCATAATGAGCTCAAAGTGACCAAGTGTCTGGTCACGGGATCATGCATTACGGTACGAGTAAAATGACTTGCCGGTAACGAGATTGAACGAGGTATTGGGATACCGACGATCGAATCTCGGGCAAGTAACATACCGATTGACAAAGGGAATTGTATACGGGATTAATTGAATCCTCGACAGCGTGGTTCATCCAATGAGATCATCGAGGAGCATGTGGGAGCCAACATGGGTATCCAGATCCCGCTGTTGGTTATTGACCGGAGAGCGATCTCGGTCATGTCTACATGTCTCCCGAACCCGTAGGGTCTACACACTTAAGGTTCGGTGACGCTAGGGTTGTAGGGATATGGATATGCAGTAACCCGAGTGTTGTTCGGAGTCCCGGATGAGATCCCGGACGTCACGAGGAGTTCCAGAATGGTCCGGAGGTAAAGAATTATATATAGGAAGTGCTATTTCGGCCATCGGGACAAGTTTCGGGGTCACCGGTATTGTGCCGGGACCACCGGAAGGGTCCTGGGGGTCCACTGGGTGGGGCCACCTGCCTCGGGGGGCCATATGGGCTGTAGGGGGTGCGCCTTGGCCTATATGGGCCAAGGGCACCAGCCCCAAGAGGCCCATGCGCCTAGGGTTTCAAGGAGGGAAGAGTCCTAAAGGGGGAAGGCACCCCTAGGTGCCTTGGGGGGGAGGGACTCCTCCCTTGGCCGCCGCCCCCCCTAGGAGATTGGATCTCCTAGGGCTGGCGCCCCCTGGCCCTCCTATATATAGTGGGGAGATGGAGGACCTCTTACCCCACGCCTTTGGTGCCTCCCTCTCCCTCTCCAACACATCCTCCTCCTCCATAGTGCTTGGCGAAGCCCTGTCGGAGTACTGCAGCTCCACCACCACCACGCCGTCGTGCTGCTGCTGGAGCAATCTTCCTCAACCTCTCCTTCCTCCTTGCTGGATCAAGAAGAAGGAGACGTCACGCTGACCGTACGTGTGTTGAACGCGGAGGTGCCGTCCGTTCGGCGCTAGGATCTCCGGTGATTTGGATCACGTCGAGTACGCCTTCCTCATCCCCGTTCTTTGAACGCTTCCGCGCATGATCTACAAAGGTATGTAGATGCAATCCGATCACTCGTTGCTAGATGAACTCATAGATGGATCTTGGTGAAACCGTAGGAAAATTTTTGTTTTCTGCAACGTTCCCCAACAAATTTGACCCCGTTATTTAGGAGCATGTTCATCATATTACAAATGAAGAAACTCATGCTCATTATCTTGATCATAAGATTCAGAATGAATTGCTACACTTGCTTGCTTCTTCTATTAGGTCTGAAATTATCAAGAAAATAAATAGCTCAAAGTATTTCTGTCATACTTGATTGTACCCCTCATGCAAGTCACCAAGAGCAAATGTCTTTAATTATAAGATATGTGGATTCATCTTCAAGTCAAGTTTGCATAGAAGAGTCCTTTCTAGGATTTCTAGATGTAAATGATACAACCGGCCAAGGACTTTTCGATGTGCTAGAGAAGACGCTAAAACTTCTTGGGCCTCCTTTGGTTCATAGGATTGAAAAATCATAGGAATAGGAAAGTCATAGGAAATGAGATGACATGCATCTCAAATCCTATGCATAGGAATAGAAAATGAGATGCCCTTTGATTCACACCATAGGATTTTTTCCATTGAGTCTAGGCTAATGTTTATTTTCCTATGAAATGTGGAGGATAGGAAGAATTCCTCCATAGGAATAGGATTTCATTCCTACAAACCAAAGAGCTCTAAAGGAATTTTTCCTATAGAAATCATATCCTATGAAAATCCTACAAAATTCCTCCAAACCAAAGGAGGCCTTGGTCTTGATATAAATGATGTGCGAGGACAAGGTTATGATAATGGATCAAATATGAAAGGAACGCATCAATGGGTACAAAGGAAACTTTTGGATGTAAATCCTAGAGCTTTTTATTCAGCTTGTGGTTGTCATAGCCTTAATTTAACACTTTGTGATATGGCCAAGACTTGTGGTATAGCAAAGGACTTTTTTGGAATCATCCAATGCATCTATACAATTTTTTCCAATTCTACTAAGAAATGGCATATTTTGAAAGAAAACGTATCAGGATTGACTCTCAAGTCTGTGTCCGCTTCACGTTGGGAGAGTCGTGTTGAAAGTGTTAAAGCTATCAGATTTCAATGTTCAGACATTCAGGAGGCTCTACTTCAGGTAACCAATATGTTCATATTAATAGTGATGTAATTCCTTTAGGCTTTGACTACATCCAACCATAACATTTATGGACTTTCTTTTAATTTCAGGTATCTGAAACTGATAGTGATCCAAAGGCTATTGGGGAATGTAGTAATTTCAAAAAATTTCCTACGCACACGCAAGATCATGGTGATGCATAGCAACGAGAGGGGAGAGTGTTGTCTACGTACCCTCGTAGACCGTTCGCGGAAGCGTTATATCAACACGGTTGATGTAGTCGTACGTCTTCACATCTGACCGATCCAAGTACCGAAAGCACGGCACCTCCGAGTTCTGCACACATTTGGCTCGGTGACGTCCTCGCCTTCTCGATCCAGCAAGAGGGGCGAAGTAGTAGATGAGTTCCGGCAGCACGACGGCGTGGTGACGGTGTTGGTGAAGAACAATCTCCGCAGGGCTTCGCCTAAGCACTACGAAAACTATGACGGAGGATAAACTAGAGGGGACGGGGTTGCCGGCACACAGCTTGGTGTTTCTTTATGTGTCTTTGGTGCTAGCCCTACCCCTCTATTTATATGTTGAGCCCTGGGGTCGAAACTTGGAGTAAAAGCCTCCTCAAAGTCGGTTTCACCCGAAAGGCAAGAGTCCTTCTCGGACTCCACTGCTAGACGCCAGGGTTCCCGGCGTCTACCCCCTAGACGCCAGGGTTCCTGGCGTCTAGTCTCTGGTCTCTGCAAAACTTCCTTCTGCACTTTCCAAAAGCCTCGTGGGCTTTCCCCTTTGGCCCAGATAAAGTGTTCTCGTGCCCAAACATTTCGGGAAACATCCGGAAACCCTTCTGGTGAATTCCGGAACCCTTCCGGAGATCAAACACTACTATCCCATATATCAAACTTTATCTCCCGACCATTCCGGAGTTCCTCGTCATGTCCGTGATCTCATCTCGGACTCCGAAAAACATTCGGTCATCAACATACATAACTCATATAGTACTATATCGTCAACGAACGTTAAGCGTGCGGACCCTACGGGTTCGAGAACTATGTAGACATGACCGAGACACCTCTCTGGTCAATAACCAATAGCGGGACCTGGATGCCCATATTGGCTCCTACATATTCTACGAAGAACTTTATCGGTCAGACCGCATAACAACATACGCTGTTCCCTTTGTCATCGGTATGTTACTTGCCCGAGATTCGATCGTCGGTATCTCAATACCTAGTTCAATCTCCTTACCGGCAAGTCTCTTTACTCGTTCCGTAATACATCATCCCGCAACTAACTTATTAGTTGTAATGCTTGCAAGGCTTGAGTGATGTGTATTACCGAGAGGGCCCAGAGATACCTCTCCGACAATCGGAGTGACAAATCCTAATCTCGAAATACGCCAACCCAACAAGTACCTTCGGAGACACCTGTAGAGCACCTTTATAATCACCCAGTTACATTGTGACGTTTGGTGGCACACAAAGTGTTCCTCCGGTAAACGGGAGTTGCATAATCTCATAGTCATAGGAACATGTATAAGTCATGAAGAAAGCAATAGCAACAAACTAAACGATCAAGTGCTATGCTAACGGAATGGGTCAAGTCAATCACATAATTCTCCTAATGATGTGATCCCGTTAATCAAATGACAACTCATGTCTATGGTTAGGAAACATAACCATCTTTGATCAACGAGCTAGTCAAGTAGAGGCATACTAGTGACACTCTGTTTGTCTATGTATTCACACATGTATTATGTTTCCGGTTAATACAATTCTAGCATGAATAATAAACATTTATCATGATATAAGGAAATAGATAATAACTTTATTATTGCCTCTAGGGCATATTTCCTTCAGTCTCCCACTTGCACTAGAGTCAATAATCTAGTTCACATCTCGATGTGATTTAAGACCAATAGTTCACATCACCATGTGATTAACACCTATAGTTCACATCGACATGTGACCAACACCCAAAGGGTTTACTAGAGTCAATAATCTAGTTCACATCGCTATGTGATTAACACCCAAAGAGTACTAAGGTGTGATCATGTTTTGCTTGTGAGAGAAGGTTAGTCAACGGGTCTGCCACATTCAGATCCGTAAGTATTTTGCAAATTTCTATGTCAACAAATGCTCTGCATGGAGCTACTCTAGCTAATTGCTCCCACTTTAAATATGTATCCAGATTGAGATTTTGAGTCATCTGGATCAGTGTCAAAACTTGCATCGACGTAACCCTTTACGACGAACCTTTTGTCACCTCCATAATCGAGAAACATATCCTTATTCCACTAAGGATAATTTTGACCAATGTCCAGTGATCTACTCCTAGATCACTATTGTACTCCCTTGCCAAACTCAGGGCAGGGTATACAATAGGTCTGGTACACAGCATGGCATACTTTATAGAACCTATGGCTAAGGCATAGGGAATGACTTTCATTCTCTCTCTATCTTCTGCCGTGGTCGGGTTTTGAGTCTTACTCAACTTCACACCTTGTAACATAGGCAAGAACTCCTTTTTGACTGTTCCATTTTGAACTACTTCAAAATCTTGTCAAGGTATGTACTCATTGAAAAAACTTATCAAGCATATTGCTCTATCTCTATAGATCTTGATGATCAATATGTAAGCAGCTTCACCGAGGTCTTTCTTTGAAAAACTCCTTTCAAACATTCCTTTATGCTTTGCAGAATAATTCTACATTATCTCCGATCAACAATATGTCTTTCACATATACTTATCAGAAATGTTGTAGTGCTCCCACTCACTTTGTTGTAAATACAGGCTTCACCGCAAGTCTGTATAAAACTATATGCTTTGATCAACTTATCAAAGCGTATATTCCAACTCCGAGATGCTTGCACCAGTCCATAGATGGATCGCTGGAGCTTGCATATTTTGTTAGTACCTTTAGGATTGACAAAACCTTCCGGTTGCATCATATACAACTCTTCTTTAATAAATCCATTAAGGAATGCAGTTTTGTTTATCCATTTGCCAGATTTCATAAAATGCAGCAATTGCTAACATGATTCGGACAGACTTAAGCATAAATACAAGTGAGAAACTCTCATCGTAGTCAACACCTTGAAATTGTCGAAAAACTTTTTGCGACAATTCTAGCTTTGTAGATAAACACTACTATCAGCGTCCGTCTTCCTCTTGAAGATCCATTTAATATCAATGGCTCACCGATCATTGGGCAAGTCAATCAAAGTCCATACTTTGTTCTCATACATGGATCTCATCTCAGATTTCATGGCCTCAAGCCATTTCGCAGAATCTGGGCTCATCATCGCTTCCTCATAGTTTGTAGGCTCGTCATGGTCAAGTAACATGACCTCCAGAACAGGATTACCGTACCACTCTGGTTACCTATGAGGTCCGGTAGTAACTTGATCTGAAGTTACATGATCATCATCATTAGCTTCCTCACTAATCGGTGTAGTAGTCATAGGAACAGATTTCTGTGATGAACTACTTTCCAATAAGGGAGTAGGTACAGTTACCTCATCAAGTTCTACTTTCCTCCCACTCACTTCTTTCGAGAGAAACTCCTTCTCTAGAAAGGATCCATTCAAAGCAACGAATATCTTGCCTTCGGATCTGTGATAGAAGGTGTACTCAACATTTTCTTTTGGGTATCCTATGAAGACGCACTTCTCCGATTTGGGTTTGAGCTTATCAGGTTGAAACTTTTTCACATAAGCATTGCAACCTCAAACTTTAAGAAACGACAGCTTAGGTTTCTTGCCAAACCATAGTTCATACGGTGTCGTCTCAACGGATTTAGATGGTGCCCTATTTAACGTGAATGCAGTTGTCTCTAATGTATAACCCCAAAACAATAGCGGTAGATCGGTAAGAGACATCATAGATTGCACCATATCTAATAAAGTACGGTTATGACGTTCGGACACACCATTACACTGTGGTGTTCCAGGTGGCGTGAGTAGTGAAACTATTTCACATTGTTTTTAACTGAAGGCCAAACTCATAACTCAAATATTTTACTTCTGCGATCATATCGTAGAAACTTTTATTTTTGTTACGATGATTCTCAACTTCACTCTGAAATTCTTTGAACTTTTCAAATGTTTCAAACTTGTGTTTCATCAAGTAGATATAGTCATATCTGCTCAAATCATCTGTGAAGATCAGAAAATAATGATACCCGCCACGAGCCTCAATATTCATCGGACCACATACATCAGTATGTATGATTTCCAACAAATCTGTTGCTTGCTCCATTGTTCCGAAGAACGGAGTCTTAGTCATCTTGCCCATGAGGCATGGTTCGCAAGCATCAACTGATTCATAATCAAGTGATTCCAAAAGCCCATCAGCATGGATTTTCTTCATGCGCTTTACACCAATATGACCTAAGCGACAGTGCCACAAATAAATTGCACCATCATTATTAACTTTGCATCTTTTGGTTTCAATATTATGAATATGTGTATCACTACAATCGAGATCCAACGAACCATTTTCATTGGGTGTGTAACCATATAAGGTTTTATTCATGTAAACAGAACAACAATTTATTCTCTTACTTAAATGAATAACCGTATTGCAATAAACATGATCAAATCATATTCATGCTCAACGCAAACACCAAATAACACTTATTTAGGTTCAACACTAATCCCAAAAGTATAGGGAGTGTGTGATGATGATCATATCAATCTTGGAACCACTTCCAACACACATCGTCACTTCACCCTTAACTAGTTGTCGGAGTAAACGACCACGGGTAGCCTAGCCGGCTCCCCCTGGCCCTTCTGAAAAAATTACAAGCCGATCCGACTCTCAAGAATCCAAGACGTGGGGCCGCCTTCCCCTTGCCGGCTGTCTCCCAGACCGACTATCGGAAGGCGGCCCGGCTTTAGCCCTCATGAAGAAAGCCGCGGGAGGGCCGGCTCCAAGAAGCCGGCCGTGAGAAGCCGACTCCCACAAAGCGGTCAAGATCATACCCTCGAAGTCTGCATCCACATAACGACGATATGACGGGGCGTGGCTATAGTAAAGCCTGCCACCCCGAATCCCGGAGCACGCCTGGCACAGTGTGCCGTACGGGGTGGCCATGACCCGTCCGGCGCGGCACTGTTGCCATGTCGACCCTGAAGCCACCCACGACGGGCTGTCAGCGCGGCCCACGGGCTGTGGGCCCCTTCAGGCAGAGAGACACCCGAAGGCGGCCAGGCCTCCCCCAGTGGGCCCAAGACAGGGCCGGCACCCCACAGCCGTCTTGCTTCCTCCCTCGAAGGAGACGCCCCATTAATGAGACAAGACAAGGTGATGCTACATCGATCGCCCGCCGGTCGGCGGCACTATAGCCATGCTTACCTCGGCGAAGCCCTCGTCACCAGGTTTGAGGCAACAGTAACCAGCCACCGACAAGGCCCTGGATAGTGGGGCCTGCCTGTCGACCAAGGAGCCGGCAGCCGGCGGGACCCACCAGCCGGCGGGCCCCAACAGCCGGCGTAGAAGCCGGCGAGCGTAGACACAGACGGTTGGGGCCCACGCCCAGCCGGATTACCTTTGTACCCCCGGGGGGTGGGCCTATATAAACCCCCCGGGGCATCCATGCAAAGGGTTGATCTGAGCTAGTTTTAGACACCATATAGAGAGGAGAAGAGAGCTAGCCGTGCCCTTCTTCTTCTTCTCGCAAAACAGCTCAAGGAGCATCTTGTAGCCACTCGTTCATCTAGTGATCATGGGGAGACCCCGCAGAGCAGCAGTAGGGGTGTTATCTCCTCGGAGAGCCCTGAAGCTGGGTAAGATTCGCCGGCGTGCATGTCTTCGCCTCATCCCGCTTCCAGGCACTGGCGACGTCTTACTGGATCCCACAATGATAAGCCACCCGTTGGCATATGTCGCACCTACCACCCGACATTTGGCGCCCACCATGGGGCCAGGTGCACCGTCGTCCGGAGACCTGTTCTGGACGGGAACCCTCTTCCTCCCCAGCGAGCGTAGCCAGCCCGGCACGCCCGATGGCGCTTGCCACGACGCGCTGCAAGGCGTCACCAACGTCTGCGCAGCGAGCGGCCTCGCCGATCTCCTTGACGAGACCCTCATCTCCGACGAGCTCGCCTCTGACGCGGGCACCGACCACCTCGTCAACCTCCTCGGCCAGCTCCACGTCTCCGGCGAGCCTGCTGTGGACTTGGAGTCTGTTGGCTCCACCGATCCGATGCCTGTCGACTCCGACACGGCCTCGCTCGATGCTTTCCCCACCGACGTCGCGATCTACAACGACCCTCTTCCCCGGGCCGATGGCTGCGACGGTGCCACCACCGAGGTGATGGTCATCGGCCACGGCGGCGCTTCTGGCGAGAACGCCCTTGACGCCCCGCATGCGGCGGTCCACGACTTGTCCATCCCCCTCCCGGCCGATGTCGACGCCGACGCCGAAGCACCGGAGGCTCGCCGCCTCGCCCTCCTCGCAGAGGGCCGGAAGTTGGCTTCCATGAGATGCCTCACTGAGGCCCACCAGCGCGAAGCCGACCGCGCCGCCTTTGGCACGCCGCCCCCAGACAGGCCGAGCCGAGCCGGCGTTGTCAGACAGCGCGGCGCTGCCCTCGCCGACGCGCTAGGAGTCGACCGCCCAGTCTACGCCACTCCACTCGAGAACCTGCGTGCCACCCAAGCGGCCGTAGACGAGCTAGATGGACTGGGGGCCGAAGAACTCCCCCACATGACCAGACGCATCCAGCAACTAATCGATGCAGCCGCACAGCGGCACGAAGCCGACGCCCGCGCGGAAAGCCCTCCCCCGCGCCGAGAGCATGGCGCGACGTCCCGGACGCCAACTGGGGGTAAAACCCGCGCGCGACACGAGAAGGAGCCGACTGCCAGCCGAAGCCGAACCCGGACCTCCATCGAGCGAGACGCAGAAGGCCGTCCCCGGGCCGTGGAGCGGCGGGGCAACCCGCCTCCGCCTCCGCCTCGTGGGGAGAGATATCCCACCCCACCGCCTGTTGCGCATCCGACTCTCAGCGGCCGGCGAGAACGACGCCCGCCATCGGATCGACCGCCTAGCGCGATCCCTGGCGCTAGAAGAAGAAGATGATGTCGGCCCACCTTGCTTCGGCCCCCGCATCCGCGACGAGCCTTTCCCCAAAGGGTTCTCGCTCCCAAGAGACACGCCCAAGTACAACGGCTCCGTGAAGCCGGAAGATTGGTTGATCGACTACTCCACAGCGGTTCTCATTGCAAATGGCAACATGCGTGTTGCCGTGAAGTACGTGCCCCTCATGCTGCAAGGCACGACGCGGACCTGGCTCAGTAGCCTCAGGCCCTACAGCATCAACAACTGGCTAGACTTCACAGAAGCCTTCGTCCGCAACTTCACCAGCACCTACAAGCGGGCTCCCAAGCCCAGACAGCTCTCCTTGTGCGTACAAGGCCCCGCCGAATCCACTCGCGACTACCTCACGCGTTGGGCCGAGCTCCGCAACTCTTGCGAAGGGGTGCACGAGGTGCAAGCCATAGAATACTTCACTGCCGGATGCCGAGAAGGAACCCTCCTCAAGCACAAGCTCCTCTGCGAGGAGCCGACTACCCTCGACGAGCTTCTGGTCATAGCGGACAAGTACGCCACCGCCGACTCCTCAATGAAGACTGAACTCCGGGTAGACGCGTCTGGGAAGGTAATCAACCCGGCGCCCAAGACGCCGGCTGGGGACTCCGGCCGATGCCCGTACCAGAACGACCACAAGCGCAAGGGCCCCGTGCCGCTCTCCACCAGTCGGCAGGTGGCCACAGTCAAAGACGAGCAGCCCGAAGGGCGGCCCGCGCCCAAGAAGCAGAGGGGCGGCAGGCCGGCTTGGCAGCCGGCCTTCTCCTACGAGCAAACTCTCGACGCCCCGTGCAAGTTCCACAGCGGCGCGAAGCCGTCCAACCACACAACCCGGAAGTGCCACTGGCTCACCCGAATCTCCAAAGGCGAAGGGCTCGCGCCGCCTCCGCCTGCTGGTCCGCCGCCTCCGCCTGCTGGTCCGCCGCCTCCGGCTCCGCAGCTGCCGACCGCTCGGCCAGCAGTCGGAGCTGTGCATGATGAGTTCCCCGACGAGCATGCCGCCTATGTCGTCTTTACAAGCCAGCCTGAAGGCCGGCGTAGTTGACGCCGAGAGCACCAGGAAGTCAACGTGGTCGCTACCAACCCCGCCGAGCACATGCACTGGTCAGAAAAGCGTATCAGCTGGAGCCGGGCCGACCACCCTGAGGTGATGCCATCTCCCGGCTCTTATGCATTGGTTTTGGATGCTACCCTTGCAACAGACAGACGCGCCGCCCGTTTCTCCCGCATACTGATAGACGGCGGGAGCAGCATCAACATCCTGTACCGTGACACCCTGGAGAGGCTGAACGTCAAGACGAAGCAACTCATGCCTACTCGGACTGTGTTCCATGGCATTGTACCTGGCCTGTCCTACACCCCCATTGGCAAGATCAAGATTGATGTTCTCTTTGGGGACAAGGATCATTTCCGCCGGGAAGCAATCTGGTTTGAAGTGGTGGACCTGGAGAGCCCCTACCATGCATTGCTTGGCCGTCCTGCCTTGGCCAGGTTCATGGCTGTTCCCCACTATGCTTACCTCAAGATGAAGATGCCGGCGCCAAGGGCATCATTACCATAGCCGGCGATTACAAGAAATCTTCTGAGTGCGTAGCGGCCAGCAGCCGGCTGGCCGAGTCCCTTGTGATTGCCGAAGAAAAGAAGATGTTGGACCGAGTCGTGGCCATGGCCGGCAAACAGCCGGCCTTGTCCCCCGATCCCAAGGAGTGTGATGCCCAAGGATCTTTCCAGCCGGCCAAGGAGACGAAGAAGATACCTATTGACCCCGAGCACCCAGAAAGGTTTGCCGTCATCGGGGCAAACCTAAACAGCAAATAGGAAGGCGAGCTCGCCGATTTCCTCTGTGAGAATCGGGACATCTTTGCATGGTCCCCTAAGGACATGCCGGGTGTTCCGAAGGAATTCGCCGAGCACAAGCTACATGTTTGAGAAGGCGCAAAACCAATCAAACAACCCCTCCGCCGACTGTCGGAGGAGAAAAGAAGGATTGTAGGAGAAGAGATAGCCCGGCTTCTGGCAGCCGGCTTCATTATGGAGGTTTTCTTTCCAGAGTGGCTCGCCAACCCGGTCCTCGTGCTAAAGAAGAATAACAAGTGGCGCATGTGCATAGACTACACGAGCCTCAACAAGGCCTGCCCCAAAGATCCCTTTGCCCTGCCAAGGAATGATCAAGTGATAGACTCCACGACCGGATGCGAGATATTGAGTTTCTTGGATGCTTACTCAGGATACCACCAGATAAAGCTAGATCCGGCTGACCGCCTGAAGACCGCCTTCATCACGCCATTCGGAGCTTTCTGCTACCTGACTATGACATTCGGCTTAAGAAATGCTGGTGCCACTTTTCAGCGTTGCATGCAGAAGTGCCTCCTCAAGCAGCTCGGCAGAAATGCCCACGTCTACGTAGACGACATTGTGGTGAAGATGGAGAAGCGCGGCACCTTGCTGGAAGACCTCAAGGAAACATTTGAGAACCTGCGCCGGTTCCAGATCAAGCTCAACCCTGAGAAATGCATGTTCGGAGTGCTAGCCGGCCAGCTCCTAGGCTTCCTGGTCTCCGAACGCGGCATCGAATGCAACCCAGTAAAGATCAAGGCCATTGAGAGAATGGTGATTCCCACCAAACTTCGAGACGTCCAGAAATTCACCAGGTGCTTGGCCTCCCTGAACCGCTTCATCAGCCGGCTCAGAGAGAAAGCTCTCCCCCTCTACCGCCTCATGAAGAAGACCACTCACTTCGAGTGGAACGACCAAGCCGACCAAGCTTTTCACGAGCTGAAGAAGATGCTGGCCACGCCGCCCGTCCTGGCGGCGCCGACTGAGAAAGAGCCCATGCTCCTCTACATTGCTGCAACCAGCCGGGTGGTCAGCACCGTCATCGTAGTCCAGCGCCCAGAAGAGGGCCGAGCCCAGCCGGTCCAGAGGCTGGTGTACTATTTGAGTGAGGTGCTGTCTACCTCGAAGCAGAACTACCCGCACTACCAGAAGATGTGCTATGGCGTGTACTTCGCCGCCAAGAAGCTGAAGCCCTACTTCCAAGAGCACCCCATCACGGTCATATGCACCGCCCCTCTTGCCGAGATCATAGGCAGCCGGGATGCATCCGGCCGGGTGGCGAAATGGGCCATCGAGGTGGCCCCCTACATGATCTTCTACCAGCCTCGCACCGCCATCAAGTCCCAAGCATTGGCTGACTTCCTCGTCGACTGGCCGAGACCCAGTACCTGCCGCCAGCTCCCGACTCCACTCATTAGCGCATGCACTTCGACGGGTCCAAGATGCGCACCGTCTTGGGAGCCGGCATCATCCTCACCTCTCCCAAAGGCGACAAGCTTAGATACACATTGCAAATTCACTTTGCCGCCTCCAACAACATGTCCGAGTACGAGGCGCTCATACACGGGCTCCGGCTTGCCAAAGAGCTCGGCATACGCCGGATCCTGTGTTACGGCGACTTGGACTTGGTAGTCCAGCAATCATCCGGTGACTGGGACGCCAAGGACGCAAATATGGCAAGCTACCGCTTCCTCATTCAGCAGATCAGCAGGTACTTTGAAGGATGCGAGTTCCTCCACGTACCGTGAGCCGACAACGAGCCAGCTGATACCCTGGCTCGAATAGGCTCCACTCGGCAAGCAATACCAACTGGTGTCTCTCTGCAACGCCTCCTCAAGCCGTCTATCAAGCCGTCTCCAGAGTCCGATTCCATCTTCGTGCCGCCTGACCCCGATGCAGCTGGGTCCGGCTCGAAGAACCAAGCAGGTGACCCGGGGACTTCGATAGTCGGCCCGGGGACGTTAGTAGGCGGCTCGGGGACTTCCGTAGTTACGCCCGACCCGGGGACTGCGGTAGTCGGCCCGGGGACTGCACCAACACAACAGGCGGCGGCCGACTCCAGCATTTCACCACCCAGCCCGCCCGCCCCGGTCGCAGTAGCCGTGTTGGCAATAGATGAAGTCGCAGCTCCATCATGGGCCCAGTCCATCCTCAACTTCCTAATAAACTAAGATCTGCCGGCTGACGAAACAGAGGCAAGACAAGTCCAACGCCGAGCCGGAGCATACACAATCGTCAACAGAGAGCTCGTCAGGCGCAGTGTCACTGGAGTCTTCCAGCGATGCGTCGAGCAAGAGAAGCGCATTGTAATCCTCAGAGACATCCACCAAGGAGAATGTGGCCACCATGCGGCCTCAAGATCACTCGTCGCCAAAGCTTTTCGCCATGGGTTCTTTTAGCCGACTGCTTTGGATGACGCCAAGGAGTTAGTTAAACATTGCAAAGGGTGCCAAGTCTTCAGCTCCAAGCAACACATGCCGGCTTCGGCACTCAAGACCATTCCCCTCACTTGGCCCTTCGCCGTTTGGGGACTGGACATGGTGGGCCCATTCAAGACGGCGCGCGGCGGCATGACACATCTGCTTGTCGCCGTGGACAAATTCACCAAATGGATTGAGGCAAAGCCGATCAAGAAGCTGAATGGGCCGACTGCCGTGACATTCATCGCAGATATAACAACTCGGTACGGCGTGCCACACAGCATCATCACCAACAACGGCACGAATTTCGCCAAGGGAGCATTGGCACGTTTCTGCGCGACGTAGGGCATCCGGTTGGACTTAGCATCCGTTGCCCACCCGCAGTCAAACGGCCAAGTCGAGCGAGCCAACGGCCTCATCCTTTCCGGCATCAAGCCCCGACTGGTCGTACCACTGGAACGTTCGGCCGGCTGTTGGCTCGATGAGCTGTCGGCCGTCCTCTGGAGTCTGCGCACTACCCCAAACAAGTCAACCGGCTTCACTCCTTTCTTCCTCGTGTATGGTGCCGAGGCGGTCATCCCAACTGACATCGAGTTTGACTCGCCTCGGGTAACCATGTACACGGAGGTGGAGGCCAAGGAAGCACGAGAAGACAACGTCGACCTGCTGGAAGAAGGCCGGCTGTTAGCCCTCAGCCGGTCCGCCATCTACCAGCAGGGCTTGCGCCGCTACCACAGCCGGAAGAAGCCGAAGGTACGAAAGAGAGACGACTCTGGCAAGGAGTCGGAACGACCATGGAACGCCAACCTCCTCCGAAGATTTTATAGTTGAAATGCAGTATGTATCACGCTAACTTTTGTACTAAGTACGAGACAATAGGCCCCCCGAGGAGAGCTCGGGGACTGCCATCTTTTATCTATGAATGAAGAGTATCATGCTTATGATCATGTCATTACATTCGCTTTTTTCGTCCGGCACCGGGTTCGACTAGTCGGCCCGGGGACTGGCCGCCTTGAGTTATATTAGAAGTCCTACCCGCGGTCAGACAAGTAGTGTGCCGGCACCCAAGCCTTCTCTTGCCAAAAGTCGCAGTTCGAAGAACCGGCTGTCCGGCTGGCTAGAGTTAAAGGCAGGAAAGGACGCCCACATGAAAAACGGCTAGGGACTAACGGACTAATATAACAAAAGGCGGTTTTTCTCCCACCACCGACCGACTACCAGAGTAGCCGGCCGGCCGGCTTCCATTCACCTCGCTTCAATCTAAGAAAGCTCGAGTACTTGCCTTCCCCCGAAAAATAATATAAATATAGCCAAGTCCTTCCCTAGCCACAGGCTGCAGAGCAGCTGCCTGTTGGGAAGGCAGCAGCCAGGGGAAGGCGGCAAAGGAAACAGCCTAAGGATAAAAAGAATACGCGAATGGAAGCCAAACACACACACAATCATATTTACACAAAAGACCTTTGAAAGGCCAGCATTCAACATAGTTTGAATACACCCCCAGTGGGTGGAACTGCGCAAGTTTAATAAAAATTGTTCAAAGAGTAACAAGCAGGAAAAGCAAGGACGGCAGACTAAGCCAAGGGAGCGACTGGCGAGTCGGGCAGGTCGGTAGAGACGGCAGTGCTGGCTGGAGGAGTGGCCGGCTAGCGAACCTCGGCATGATCACCACCTCCCGCAGAGGGCGCGCTAGCACGCGCCTCGTTGCTGGAGGCACGGTCAGGCTGAGGCTGGCTGGCCGCTTCACCGGCCGGCTCGACGTCTTCGCCTTCCTCTCCTTCGTCATCTTCAGCCCGAACCATTCCTCCGGCTGGGCAACGCCGTCGTCATTTATCTCAGGAGTAAAGGCGCTGATGTCAGTGCACTCGGCGATCGTCAAGGCACGCTGAGCGATAGCCGGCCGCACCTCCTCCATCTCCTCGTCGGCTTCCAGCCGCCAGGTGCGCAGCTGGTCCAGGTTCAGCCCGGGATACCAGGCTCGGACAAACTCCAGCGCCCGCCCAGCTCCAAGCCGGGCTGCCAATGCCTTCTAGGCCTCGAAGCGGCCAACCGCAACCTCCAGCCAGTCGGCAGTCCGACTCGGGGTACGGGGAATCGCTTCGCCTGGCCAGAGGGCGGCCAACACCTGCGCCCCGGCGCGCTGGAGGCGGCGGAGCATGCGGTGAGCCGGCTGCAGCCGGGCTTGGACCGCCAAGAGTTGCTCCTCAAGCATCCGGCTCGCGTCCGGCACGATTTCAGCCCCCGCCTGCCGGCGCACCTCGCGGTGGGCCTCGATGGTCTGGGTGGCAAAGACGGAGTAGCCGGGGAAGTAGTCTGCACAAAGAACAAAAAGCAGCACAAGTCAGAACACAAATCAAGGGGCAAGGGGCAAGCAAGGAGTGAGGAAGGCGGCTTACCGTTGATCAGATCCTCAACCCGGCCGTAGCCCTCGCTCAGCGCTTGTTTTGCCTCAGCCCAGCCCGCCGCTTCGGTCTCGAACTCAGATTTGAGGGCGTCCTCGCTGTCCCGCGCCTTCTTCAGGGCCGCCTTGTGGCTCTCCTCCTGGTCAGCCAACTTCTTGGCCAGGCGGTCACGCTCCAGAACTAAGGCATTGTACTCGGCTTCCTTGGCGCGAAGGGCGGCCTGGGCCCCGCTGAGCTGCCCGCTCAAGTTGGCATTGGCTCCTGCAAGCATGAAGACAAAGGAAAAATCAATAAGGAAGAAGTCGTCAGGGAAGATCCGACCCGACTCCTCAGCAGTCGGCCCGAATCTCGGGGACTACACCCAGTGGGTGCGCTGACGCGCCCCCACAGGAGATGAACGAGACAAAGCACGCACTCCGGCTGTTGGTCAGGTCCTCGGTTTTCTGGCCCAGCTCTTGAGCCTGGGAGTTGAAGGCAGCAGCACGGAGGTTATGGTATTCCTGGAAGATCAGATAGGATGCAAGAATAAGATAGCTGTCAGGACCTAGTAAGTTCCAAGCCGCCTGCTCAGCAGCCGACTCGGAACTCGGGGACTACACCCAGTGGGTGCGCTGACGCGCCCCCATGGAAGAAATCAAAAAAGCAAAACAACCAAGGCCAGAAGGCTCACCTGGATGACGGCCCGCGTCGTGAGGAACTCTTGGGTATATCGCTGCAGCGAAGTGGCCTGGGCTTGAAGCCGGTTCCGGACCTCCTGGGCCGCTGTGTTCAGCTCGGCCGTCCCCCCGCTGGGCGTCCACTCGGACGTGCTGGCACTGGCCGCCTCCAGGGCCTCCGTCGTCCGCCTGGCGCCCGCAGCTCTGTGCAGCTCCGACGCGGAGGTAGCTCCCCTGCAAGCCGGCGAAATGCCGGCTGCACCTCGAGGCCGGCCCCTGCCTCCAGCTCGCCCCCGACCGGCTGCTCTGGCGCCGCGGCTGGTTGGCCGCTTTGGCCCGCTCCAGTCGGCGCC
This sequence comes from Triticum urartu, assembly GCF_003073215.2. Taxonomy (NCBI): domain Eukaryota; kingdom Viridiplantae; phylum Streptophyta; class Magnoliopsida; order Poales; family Poaceae; genus Triticum; species Triticum urartu. Next base: position 495,020,971 of record NC_053022.1, on the reverse strand, counting down.
GTCTGCGGTGCCTCCTCCACGAAGACCACGTGGTCCTCCCTCCTCTCCATCACCGTGGGTCTCGGTCGACCTCCTCCGATGGGGGCACGGGGATGTCGGGGGCCACGGCGCGAAGGGGAACGACGAGCTACGGAGGCTGGTCGCGCGAGGCCTCCGCCTCCTTCTCCGCGGCCGCCGCCTCCGCCCGGGCCTTGGCCGCCGCGTCGGCCTGCTCCTTCGCCGCCTGGGCGGTCCTTCGGTCCGCCGCCTCCCGCTCCTCCCGCGCCTCCCGTGCGTTCCGCTCCGTGGCCTCCATGAGGTCGGCGCGGGGATCCACGCGGCGGGAGCCTGAGGACCCTCCAGTCGGCCCGACTACGGAGCCGCCAGGACCTCGCTCGAGGGAAAGCGGTGCCCTACCCGGCGAGCAAAGAAAGTTTAGAAGAGCCTCAATCAAAGAGGACAATAAAAAAACAAGACGTTTGACGACTTACGCCGAGATCGTCTGCGGCTGTTTCACCGCCTTGCGGAAGCGGGCCGCCTTCACGGCCGCCTCATCCCGCTTGGTCGCCGCCGTGGAACCCTTGGATTTCTTCGGCCGGCTACAGAAGTAGGTCGACGCGGCCCGGCGTTTCTGCGCGCCGCCATGGGCAGCCGACGCGGCAGACGGGCCCGCGCCTTGATGATTAAGCGCCGGCTGGCGGTGCGGAACGACTTCGACCTCGTCATCGTCCGCCCAGTCCTCGAGGCCGGCCCCGAGCCCCGCGCCGCCTGCCTCGTCGCCTTCCCCCATGATGGCATCTTCCATGGCGGCCGCTCCCAGGTCCGGATCATCGACGTCGTCCACCATGCGGTCGGGGAGGAGCTGGCGCTCTACCCCTGCGGCCCCGGCCGTCGGTAGAAGAAGAGGGTTCTGCTGACGGCAAACCAATTGATCAGAAGTCAGCCATCATGAGGCCGGCTACAAAAAGGAAGAAAAGAAGAAAAACTTACGGTAGGCGGAGGGTTGGCGCGAGAATACGCCCCCTTGCCGTATCGCCAATCCTCGGCGAGCTTGCAGTTGGAGATGTAGTTCACAATGTAAGACACCTCGGCATGAGGCATCTCCCTGGTGCTCAGCCGGCACGGGTCGAAGCGGCCGCTCATCTGACAAATCATGTGAGGCCGGCCTTGGAGCGGAAGTACTCGGCGCTCCACAAAGGCGGCCACCAGGTCAGCTCCGGTCAGGCCCTCCGACTAGATCATCACCTGGAGCCGGGCGACAGCTGCGTTCCCGGCCTGAGACAACGACCTGGCCTGTTAGCTCCACGAGGGTTGCCTCCCAGCCGGCGGGCCGGCTACGTAAGCCGGCAGGTTGACGAAGTCGCCTTGCTGGGCGACGTTCTTCACGTAAAAATAGGACTTCTGCCAGAGCTTCACCGACTGGATCAGCGGGATGGGCGGGAACGGATTGTTCTCGCCCGTCCGCCTCATGGCAATGAAGGCTCCGCAGGGGGCGGGCACGCCCGCGACAACGGTGCCGAGCTTGCTCTGGAAGAATTCTCCCCAGAGCTCGAGAGTGGGGAGAACCCCAAGAAAACCCTCGCACAGGGTGACGAAAGCCGACAGCAGCATCACCGCGTTGGGTGTGAGGTCATGCGGCTGGAGGTGGTAAAACTCAAGAAAAGCGCGAAGGAATCTGCTCGCCGGGAGGCCTAAGCCGCGTAGGCAGTGCGAGCAGAAGATTACCCGCTCGCCCTCCTCCGGTGCAAGCGAAATCTCCCTTGTCGGTGCACGACGAACCCGCACGTAGTTCTCGCCTGGCAGACGCCGCGTCCGGCGGAGGAACTCAACGTGGTCCTCGTGGACGTTGGAGCCATCCCACGAGCTCGACAACGCCATGGGAGCGGCGCGGCGAGGAACAAGGCGATGCGATGGCAGAAACGCGCACGACCCCGCTACGGTGGGACCGAATGAACCAAGAGGTCTGATGGCAGAGCGGCGCGGCAATGGGTCGCTGCGGCGGTGGAAGGAAGGAGAAGGAAGGTGAGAAAGGGTGGAGCGAGGGAGAGCGTGCGAGCCTCTGCCGCTCCCTCTCCTCCCCCTACTTATAGACCCGCGCGGCGGAGCCGAGGAGGCGTGGTGTGGGGGAACGTGGGATCAACTACGCCCACTTCCCCACGTCCCGCGATTATTGTCACGACCGGGTTTTCCAGACATAAATTTCCAGAAAAGACCGTCGTGCTCATCAGCCCCAGGATTACTGTTAGCTGATGAGGCTCCAAACTTGATACAGAAATCTCAAGCAAAATACAAAATATGTAGTACAAGACCCTTCTGGCCTGTGAGTACAACAATTGGGTTTCTAGTGGTTGATGGCGGAAGCGGTTTGTGAGACATCAGTGTCTATGGGACTCCATTTCCCACAAGAACAGCTGACTAGGTTAACTCCTATCTTCGCGAGGCTGCTATCACCGTTGCTTAGTTTCCGGGGCTGTCACCGCAACGCTCCTCTCCATGCAGAAATCTGGCCAAGACAATAGCCAGGGACAAGCCAGTGAGTACTTTGAATGTACTCGCAAACATTAAGAACACAGGTATAATATAATTGATAGTCATGCACTGAAAAATTTTATGATCACATCGTCAGTCACAAATAAAATATCTTTTATGCATGCAAGCAGGTTATTATCATGTAACATGAATAAGCAGTAATAGAGTGGGAATAAAATGCCGCAGTCGGGCGTCTGAGCGACACCACATAAAGGGCTTTTAAAAGAAATGCCACAGTCGGGCGTCTGAGCGACACCACATAAAGGGCTTTTAAAAGAAATGCCACAGTCGGGCGTCTGAGCGACACCACATAAAGGGCTTTAAAAGAAATGCCACAGTCGGGCGTCTGAGCGACACCACATAAAGGGCTTTAAAAGAAATGCCACAGTTGGGCGTCTGAGCGACACCACATAAAGTGCTTTAAAAGAAATGCCACAGTCGGGCGTCTGAGCGACACCTCATAAAGGACTTTTAAAAGAAATGCCACAGTCGGGCGTCTGGGCGACACCACATAAAGGGCTTACAAGATATATAATCACAATGAATGTCCAGGAGGTAGAACCGTCCAGGGATACTCGATAACATAAATAATGCAACGGGTTAGTCCATCACAAGATAATAATCATAATCTTCGCAAGTCACAAGTCACGGTCCAAGTTCTGGTTTAACAATTTCTCCTCCGAAGACCGACACTAAGACCAACACTTGACCCATCCCAGACTGTAATCCTTAACCATGGACACGGCTATTCGAATAGGTTTTAATCTCTGCAGAGGGTGTACTCTTTACCCACGAGTAACGGATTCCTTTAGTCCATCGGGACTAATTCCGTCTACGGCCTTTTAGTTGAAAACACGCCTAACTTGCACACACCAGCTTAACTCATCGATGCCTGGAATCACCCACGACACTTGTTAAGCAAAACTCTAAGTGGGGAGGCTACAACCTCGCGTGGCATGGGATCAAATTTATATCGCGCGCTCTAAGGGGTGGTCTCCCCTCTCGGTCTCAACCGGGAACACCCATTCCCCCGGACCAGGTGGCATGCCTACCGGCTACAACCGATATCTTCCACCATGGCCTCTCTGTACGGTGTGTGCTTGAAAGGGGTTGACGACTTACTGAACCATACCCTACCTGCGGCAGGGACAAGTGGTAGTACATAGCAAGTATGGGGGTTACTGGAAACAAGACTCGGTCTACGGTCGACTCAGGAGGTTTATAAATTCCTTGCATGACCTGTAACAAATATATTTCAATCAACAAAATCACCACTCAATATACCTTACCATGCCATACCGGACATAACCGTCCCGACGGGGACCGGCGACAAGCTCACGCCTACCCAAGGCCGAGGCTTTCCCGGATTCCTTTCCGGCATGCATGCAAGGCACATGAGGATGATTACCATCACAATAATATTCATTCCCAACAGCAAGGAAATCACTAACATGCTTCCATGCAAATGATCATGTCACATGAAATAACAAGTCCTTCGAAATAAGGTGGTGTTATAAACGTGTCAAATAACACACCAAAAACATTATGCCAGGGTTCAAAATGCTTGCCTTTAAGTTGTGGAGGGCTGAGGTGCTCTCCAAAACTTTTGAAAGTTTCTTCTCTCTCCCCAAAATCCTATTTAAAAATATATTTGAATTAACACACATTTCAAAAACAGTACAAAAAAGTTGTTTGAAATTTTTTCAAATAAATCTTAAAATAAACTAGACCAAATTTGAGGAAGGTAGGAAAAAGAATCAACTCATTTGGAGTTATATTTAAAAAGTTATAGCCAGTCAAAGATTTGGTCAAATCTGTTTTTTAAAAAAATAGAAAAAGAAAACGTTTCAAACGAGATTACGCTTTCGGTGCAGAGGAGGCGTACTTGAGGCTTTACGCCTCCACTTAACCACGTGGACCGGCGCTGGGTCTCTGACGGTGGGCCCGCCTGGCCCACTGGTCAGGTTTGACCAGTCGCCCGCGTCGTCTCCCTCCTCTGCCCGAGTGGAGCGGGGCTCCGGCGATCATCACCGGCGAACGGTGGCTCCGTTCGGAAATCTGAGGCCACCAGTGGATTCAGGGGGCCGAGGTGGTCACTCCGGTAGTCGTAGGGTCATCGGAGGTGGAGGATATCGCCGGCGGCGAGCTCCACGGCGGAGGGAAGCTTCGGGAGCAAGATGGATTTGGGGCTACGGTAGTTCCCGATCAAAATTGAGTAGGGGGATGGGTTCACGGGAGGATGAGGAAGTTTCTGGCAAAGAGAATGGAGAGGGGGAGGCCCTGGTGGTGCCGGAATGGCCGGGGCAGTGGCGGCGGCAGGAGTTACTGGAGATGGGGAAGAAAGCTCTCCTGGGTCGATTGGCGAGCTGGGGAAGCGTCATTGGGGTGGCCTGAGGTTGCCAGTGTGCGGGAACGGCCCGGGGCGTCCATTTATAAGCGAGGCAAGGCGGTTCCGCGGCGGCCGTGGATAAGCTTCCGGCGAACCGACGTTCTGTAGCAGCAGGGCATCATGGCGGCGACGAGAGCTAGAGGACATGGCTGCGGATGAGCTCGCGCTGCTCCAGGGGCCAGGTGGCGAGCGGGAGGGGCTTGGGCGGCGCTGCCCGTGGCTGGAGCCACTGCGGACGCCGGAGTGCCGCCAAGAATGCCCTGGCGGCGGCGCTGTAGCGTGCCAGGGTGGTTTGGCGCGATGCTGCGAGGCGGGGAGTGCGTGGCGAGGTGCTGCCGTGTGGGCCAAAGCCAGGGGGGCCAGCGTGTCGGCTCGGGCGCGGCATCGTGCAATACGCGCGCTCTGGGCGCGTCCAGTGCACGCACGGGAGATGTTCGATACAATGCCGCGGCATGCTACAGGTCGCAGGTGAGGTTGGGGTTTACCAGATCGAGGTTAGGAGCAACTGGGAGTCTAGTGGACATACTAGTTTGATCAGAGGTGCAAGCTCACAGTGAAATGCCAAAACTCATGTCAAAACTGGTCATGCCTACAGGGTGCTCGATAGAATGCCACATGCACCTAGGCAACTCTTGGGGTGACCAAAACTTCCAGATTGGGGTCTCTTCAGATGTACAAGAGGGTGTGGGGTTAGTTGGTCAAATGCAGCAACTTGTTAGTGCAAGTTTTACAAAACTTCAATTCTGGACAGGAAATAAATAGCATTATTTCATGAACCAAAAATGATCCAAAAGGTGCATGCTCCTGGACTTAAGGGTTTAACATGGAGGACTACAAGTAGGAGAAATAATCAAGGGTTAAAGAGCAAGCAAAAATATGGTTGCTGTACAAACCATCAAGTTGGTCCAGAATGAAAATGAGGTTGATTCACTCAAATTTTTCAAAGAACAGCACTAGGTTTTTGCATAATGTGGAATCTTAGGCCATTACCATCATCCCATAATTTTGGTGGAGGCTAGAAAGAATTATTTAAAGGAGTTGTAGTGCAAAATTGCCCACTGGACCAGAGAACAAAATTTGTTGTAGAGCTCAAAATATTACATAAAATAAAGATGTTTTTGTACAAAAGTGATTTAAAAACATCACATGACATCTCCAAATTTTGGTTGGAATTTTAAGTGAATTTATCAAATGGTTGTAGTTCAAATAAGGCCATTTAACCTTGAAAATCCATTCTTCAAGAAAATAAAGATCAAGCAATTAAATTAGTTAATTAGTTATACTGATAAAAGAAAAGTTTTTCTTGAGAGGTTAAACAAGTCCAATAACATATTTGAAAAGTTTTCTCTTTGGGAAAAACTCATCATAACAGGGAAGGAGATGATTTAAACAATCAAAATGGAGCTCCGAAATTCAAAGTTTTAATTCCTGGCAAAATTTTAATTCAATAAAACAAGGCCAAATTTTTGGGGTGTCACAATTATTGTGCCCTGATGACGAAATGAAACCGCCGCGGGAAGGCGAGCGGTCCATTGTGGGCTGCAGAAGATCCGCGCTTGGGCCGAGGCCTAGAAGTGGCGGGCCCGGGCCTGCGGCGTCGTCCCATCGCGCGTGTGCGTTGGCAGGTTTTCCTTGCCACGTGGCCTGCGGGGTGGCGCGTGGTCAGCTCACAGGCCGACCCACTTTCCCGCCTACAAGATACGGAGCTTTCCGAAGATGGCGCACATAAGCAAAGCCGGCTCCTCAGGATAGGAAGCTGACCAAGCTTCTCGTCCCTTTGTTAGCCTCGAAGCTCGATCATCTTCGGGGATTACTGTCGGAGTAAACGACCACGGGTAGCCTAGCCGGCTCCCCCCCGGCCCCTCTGAAAAAATTACAAGCCGATCCGACTCTCAAGAATCCAAGACATGGGGCCGCCTTCCCCTTGCCGGCTGTCTCCCAGACCGACTATCGGAAGGCGGCCCGGCTTTAGCCCTCATGAAGAAAGCCGCGGGAGGGCCGGCTCCAAGAAGCCGGCCGCGAGAAGCCGACTCCCACAAAGTGGTCAAGATCGTACCCTCGAAGTCTGCATCCACATAACGGCGATATGACGGGGCGTGGCTACAGTAAAGCCTGCCACCCCCGAATCCCGGAGCACGCCTGGCACAGTGCGCCGTACGGGGTGGCCATGACCCGTCCGGCGCGGCACTGTTTCCATGTCAACGTTGAAGCCACCCACGACGGGCTGTCAGCGCGGCCCACGGGCCGTGGGCCCCTTCAGGCAGAGAGACACCCGAAGGCAGTCAGGCCTCCCCTAGTCGGCCCAAGACAGGGCCGGCACCCCACAGCCGGCTAGCTTCCTCCCTCGAAGGAGATGCCCCATTAAGGAGACAAGACGAGGTGAGGCTACAGCGATCGCCCGCCGGTCGGCGGCACTTTAGCCATGCTTACCTCGGCAAAGCCCTCGTCACCAGGTTTGAGGCAACAGTAACCAGCCATCGACAAGGCCCTGGACAATGGGGCCTGCCTGTCGACCAAGGAGCCGGCAGCCGGCGGGACCCACCAGCCGGCGGGCCCCAGCAGCCGGTGCAGAAGCTGGCGAGCATAGACACAGACGGCTGGGGCCCACACCCAGCCGGATTACCTTTGTACCCTCGGGGGGTGGGCCTATATAAACCCCCCGGGGCATCCATGCAAAAGGTTGATCTGAGCTAGTTTTAGACACCACATAGAGAGGAGAAGAGAGCTAGCCGTGCCCTTCTTCTTCTTCTCGCAAAATAGCTCAAGGAGCATCTTGTAGCCACTCGTTCATCTAGTGATCATGCGGAGACCCCGCAGAGCAGCAGTAGGGGTGTTATCTCCTCGGAGAGCCCTGAAGCTGGGTAAGATTCGCCGGCGTGCATGTCTTCGCCTCATCCCGCTTCCAGGCACCGGCGACGTCTTACTGGCTCCCACAATGATAAGCCACCCGTTGGCATATGTCGCACGTACCACCCGACACTAGTCTATGTTCATTCTGCAACTCCCGTTTCGAGTTACTACTCTTAGCCACTGAACCAGTATCAAATACCGAGGGGTTGCTACGAACACTAGTAAAATACACATCAATAATCTGTATATCAAATATACCTTTGTTCACTTTGCCATCCTTCTTATCCGCCAAATACTTGGGGCCGTTCCGCTTCTAGTGACCAGTCCCTTTGCAGTAGAAGCACTTAGTCTCAGGCTTAGGACCAGACTTGGGCTTCTTCACTTGAGCAGCAACTTGCTTGACGTTCTTCTTGAAGTTCCCCTTCTTCCCTTTGCCCTTTTCTTGAAACTAGTGGTCTTGTCTACCATCAACACTTGATATTTTCCTTGATTTCTACCTTCGTCGATTTCAGCATTACAAAGAGCTTGGGAATCGTTTCCGTTATCCCTTGCATATCATAGTTCATCACGAAGTTCTACTAACTTGGTGATGGTGACTAGAGAATTCTGTCAATCACTATTTTATCTGGAAGATTAACTCCCACTTGATTCAAGCGATTGTAGTACCCAGACAATCTGAGCACATGCTCACTGCTTGAGCTATTCTCCTCCATCTTTTTGCTATAGAACTTGTTGGAGACTTCATATCTCTCAACTCGGGTATTTGCTTGAAATATTAACTTCAACTCCTGGAACATCTCATATGGTCCATGACGTTCAAAACGTCTTTGAAGTCCCGATTCTAAGCCGTTTAAGCATGGTGCACTAAACTATCAAGTAATCATCATATTGAGCTAGCCAAATGTTCATAACATCTGCATCTGCTCCTACAATAGGTTTGTCACCTAGCGGTGCATCAAATACATAATTCTTCTGTGCATTAATGAGGATAAACCTTAGATCACGGATCCAATCCGCATCATTGCTACTAACATCTTTAAACTTAGTTTTCTCTAGGAACATATCAAAAATAAAACAGGGGAGCTAAACGCGAGCTATTTATCTACAACGTAGATATGCTAATACTACCAGAACTAAGTTCATGATAAATTAAAGTTCAATTAATCATATTACTTAAGAACTCCCACTTAGATAGACATCCCTCTAATCCTCTAAGTGATCATGTGATCCAAATCAACTAAACCATGTCCGATCATCACGTGAGATGGAGTAGTTTCAATGGTGAACATCACTATGTTGATCATATCTACAATATGATTCACGCTCGACCTTTCGGTCTCCGTGTTCCGAGGCCATATCTGTTATATGCTAGGCTCGTCAAGTTTAACCTAAGTATTCCGCGTGTGCAACTGTTTTGCACCTGTTGTATTTGAACGTAGAGCCTATCACACCCGATCATCACGTGATGTCTCAGCACGAAGAACTTTCGCAACGGTGCATACTCAGGGAGAACACTTATACTTTGATAATTTAGTGAGGGATCATCTTATAATGCTACCGTCAATCAAAGCAAGATAAGATACATAAAAGATAAACATCACATGCAATCAATATAAGTGACATGATATGGCCATCATCATCTTGTGCTTGTGATCTCCATCTCCGAAGTACCGTTATGATCACCATCGTCACCGACGTGACACCTTGATCTCCATCGTAGCATCGTTCTTGTCTCGCCAATCTTATGCTTCCACGACTATCACTGCCGCTTAATGATAAAGTAAAGCATTACAGCGCGATTGCATTGCATACAATAAAGCGACAACCATATGGCTCCTGCCAGTTGCCGATAACTCGGTTACAAAACATGATCATCTCATACAATAAAATTTAGCATCATGTCTTGACCATGTCACATCACAACATGCCCTGCAAAAACAAGTTAGACGTCCTCTACTTTGTTGTTGCAAGTTTTACGTGGCTGCTATGGGCTTAGCAAGAACCGTTCTTACCTACGCATCAAAACCACAACGATAGTTTGTCAAGTTGGTGCTGTTTTAACCTTCGCAAGGACCGGGCGTAGCCACACTCGGTTCAACTAAGTTGGAGAAATTGACACCCGCCAGCCACCTGTGTGCAAAGCACGTTGGTAGAACCAGTCTCGCGTAAGCGTATGCGTAATGTCGGTCCGGGACGCTTCATCCAACAATACCGCCGAACCAAAGTATGACATGCTGGTAAGCAGTATGACTTATATCGCCCACAACTCACTTGTGTTCTACTCGTGCATAACATCAACGCATAAAACCTGGCTCGGATACCACTGTTGGGGAACGTAGTAATTTCAAAAAAATTCCTACGCACACGCAAGATCATCGTGATGCATAGCAACAAGAGGGGAGAGTGTTGTCTACGTACCGTCGTAGACCGTTCGTGAAAGCGTTATATCAACGTGGTTGATGTAGTCGTACGTCTTCACATCCGACCGATCCAAGTACCAAAAGCACGACACCTCCGAGTTCTGCACACGTTCGGCTCAGTGACGTCCTCGCCTTCTCGATCCAGCAAGAGGGGCGAAGTAGTAGATGAGTTCCGGCAGCACGACGGCGTGGTGACGGTGTTGGTGAAGAACAATCTCCGCAGGGCTTCGCCTAAGCACTACGAAAACTATGACAGAGGATAAACTAGAGGGGACGGGGTTGCCGGCACACGGCTTGGTGTTTCTTGATGTGTCTTTGGTGCTAGCCCTACCCCTCTATTTATATGTTGAGCCCTGGGGTAGAAACTTGGAGTAAAAGCCTCCTCAAAGTCGGTTTCACCCGAAAGGCAAGAGTCCTTCTCGGACTCCAGGGCTAGACGCCAGGGTTCCCGGCGTCTACCCCCTAGATGCCAGGGTTCCTGGCGTCTAGCCTCTGGTCTCCGCAAAACTTCCTTTTGCACTTTTCGAAAGCCTCATGGGCTTTCCCCTTTGGCCCAGATAAAGTGTTCTCGTGCCCAAACATTTCGGGAAACATCCGGAACCCCTTCCGATGAATTCCGGAACCCTTCCGGAGATCAAACACTACTATCCCATATATCAAACTTTATCTCCCGACCATTTTGGAGTTCCTCGTCATGTCCGTGATCTCATCTTGGACTCCGAACAACATTCGGTCATCAACATACATAACTCATATAGTACTATATCGTCAACGAACGTTAAGCGTGCGGACCCTACAGGTTCGAGAACTATGTAGACATGACCGAGACACCTCTCTGGTCAATACTCAATAGCGGGACCTGGATGCCCATATTGGCTCCTACATATTCTACGAAGATCTTTATCGGTCAGACCGCATAACAACATACGTTGTTCCCTTTGTCATCGGTATGTTACTTGCCCGAGATTCGATCGTCGGTATCTCAATACCTAGTTCAATCTCGTTACCGGCAAGTCTCTTTACTCATTCCGTAATACATCATCCCACAACTAACTTATTAGTTGCAATGCTTGCCAGGCTTGAGTGATGTGTATTACCGAGAGGGCCCAGAGATACCTCTCCAACAATCGGAGTGACAAATCCTAATCTCAAAATACGCCAACCCAACAAGTAGCTTCGGAGACACCTGTAGAGCACCTTTATAATCACCCAGTTACGTTGTGATGTTTGGTGGCACACAAAGTGTTCCTCCGGTAAACGGGAGTTGCATAATCTCATAGTCATAGGAACATGTATAAGTCATGAAGAAAGCAATAGCAACAAACTAAACGATCAAGTGCTATGCTAACGGAATGGGTCAAGTCAATCACATCATTCTCCTAATGATGTGATCCCGTTAATCAAATGACAACTCATGTCTATGTTTAGGAAACATAACCATCTTTGATCAACGAGCTAGTCAAGTAGAGGCATACTAGTGACACTCTGTTTGTCTATGTATTCACACATGTATTATGTTTCCGGTTAATAAAATTCTAGCATGAATAATAAACATCTATCATGATATAAGGAAATAAATAATAACTTTATTATTGCCTCTAGGGCATATTTCCTTCAAAGGCAAGCAGTGAGGCTCTAGGTTTGGCAAATAATGAACTTGGAGAGTATGAATTTATCATGGCAATAGTCATTTGGTATGAGGTATTGTTTGCTGTTAATTTAGTAAGCAAAAACTTGCAAACAAAGGATATGCTTATTGATGTTGCTATTGAGAACGTGAAAGGGCTAATTTCTTTCTTCGAGGGGTATGGGGAAACTGGTTTCTTAGAAGCATTGGAGATAGCCAAAGAAATTCCACTTGAGATGGATATTGGTGCAACATTTCGTAAAAGGAGAGAAACTAAAAGAAAGGAACAGTATGATGAGAACCAAGACGACACAAATATTGCCACACGGTCTGCAGAGGAATAATTTAGAATCAACTATTTTACACCAATTGTCGATCAAGCAATTTCCTCACTCACAAGGAGATTTGAGCAATATCAAGGTTACCAGAAAATTTTTGGTTTCTTATTTACCTCTGAAACATTGCGTTCATTGGATAAGGATAGTTTGAAATCTTCTTGTGTTAATCTTGAGGCTGCCCTTATGAAGGATAAACAATTTGATATTGTTGCCAATGATCTGTTTGTTGAGTTGAAGTTCCTTCAAAATTTCATGCCAAAAGAAAATATCAGACCTGTTGAAATTCTGAAATCTTTAAAGCGGCATGACTGTTTTCCCAATGCAAGTATTGCATATAGAGTTCTGTTGACCATTCCTGTGACAGTTGCATCGGCAGAAAGAAGTTTTTCTAAGTTGAAGCCATTGAAGTCCTATATGCGTACTGCTATGACACAACAAAGACTCAATGATTTGGCCACAATGGCACTTGAGAGTGAAGTGTTGGAGAAGATTGATTACGAGGATATCATTGAAGATTTCATATCAAAGAATACTAAAAGAATGAAGTTTTTCAAATAAATAGCAGCCGGGAGTTGAATAGGTATGATTTTTTATACACCCAATTGTTATGTAAGACATTATATTATACATATTATGAAAAAATTCTGCTTGATATATATCAATATATACATTATAATTGCTTGTTAGGTTATTTTTTAGTGAGATAGGGCCCCATTTTTTAGTTTGGCACAGGGCCCCAGGATTTTGTCCGCCCGGCCCTGGCAGTAGGGACGGCGGCTCCAGTGGGACGCGCGACGACGACGACGACGACTATACCTGTTTCTACAGGCTCCATCGGGCCATGTCTGCCACCAGCCATCACTCCTTCATGGTCGGCGGCCCGCGTTCGACGACGGCGCTATAATGTGGTGTTTCATTCCTCTTACCATCCCTCCACAACCCCTGCAGCCTATGTTGTTGCAGTTCTCTCTCTCACACAGGACTGGAGGTAAACGAATCATTTTTTTCCTGGCGACCAGCGCCCCGGCGCTTAAACGCCTTTTTTTTTCTTTCAGCTCAAAACTCAAGTACAAACACACACACACGACGGCAGCTTTGTAGTCCTACAGCAAACGCAACGCCTAGGTTTCTCCTGCGCACACACGCACGAACAACCAGCTAGTTTCTGCTACGAGCGAGCGATCCGCCCGGCCATGCGCATGATGCGGATTACGCAAAGGACGCGGCCAGCTCAACTCTGCCAACGGCCTGACTACAACAACTACATGCACGCAGACGCTACTGCCACAAGGGTACACACTACACACATGCCATGCTTCTGCTGCACCCTGCATGTCCCACGCGCACCTGACGCGCTCGACGAGCCCGACCGCACCAGTGCGTCCTGCACATCCCGCGCGCACCCGACGAGCTCGACCACATCAAACCGTGGCTTATTCCAACAGCCTATGCATGTTTCAATTGAATTCTGTTGGGTGGTTTATCCCTTGTTTCTAAAGATCCGACTCGCCATATATTTTGCTAAGCCGGCGGGTTTTATTACGGCTCATGCCTTTGCTAATGGTGCTCAATGAGATCGTGCTGAAGCTGGTGGTAGGTTTTTGAGTCTTTAATTTTCCTGTATGTTTATATGTGGTCAAGGTCTCTAGATGGTTTCATACTGCTACCGACATTGTCGTAGAATAACTCCAAATTCATGCCGCTTTCATCTTTGATGTTCATGTTGTGAAGAATCACACAACATGTCATGATATTGCTCAGGGTTCGCTTGTCCAAAAAATGGGCAGGACCACGAACTATGGCAAACCTAGCTTGTACAACCCCAAAGGCTCTTTCAATATCTTTTAGGGCAGTCTCTTGAACCTTTGCAAATTAAGCTTGCTTCCTAGTTTCGGGTTTTCTAATGGTCTTGAAAAATGTAGACCAAGAAGGGTATATATCATGAGCAAGATAGTAGCCCTTTGTGTATTAATGCCCATTCACCGTGTAGTTATAAGCAAGAGCATTAAGACTACCATGTCTAGCCAACAAATGAGACCTATGTAGCATATTGATATCATTGAGAGTATCCGGCAAACCAAAGAGGCAATGCCAAATCCACTAATCCTCGGATGCAATGGTCTCTTGCACATTTTTTACAAAACGATTCTTGCCACAATACTGCCGTACCATGCCTTCAGACAGTTTTTCCAAATTCAGTGCATGCAATCAATGCTTCCTAGAATGCCCGGCCAACCTCGCTTCTCGTTTGTTGCCATTATCATTTTGGTATCTTGCTCATTCGGTGTCCGAAGATAGAGAAGACCAAAGCGAAGATATTCATCGGCATAGTTAGCCGGAATGCCATATGCAATCACCCGCATAGCTACATAGATTTTTTGATATGCGCCGAAAGCCTTAAAGCCCGCGACGTTTCTCCTTTAGGTAAAAAAAATCGAGAATTGGCCTCGCAGGCTTTTACTATTTTTATGAAGAGGGATTGGCGCATTCGATACCTTCTCCGGAAGAGGTGCAGCGCATACATAGGTGACACTGTGAACTAGTCTTGCATGTGCATCATGTTCCTGAGATGGCATTTGCAAGGGATGCAACGACGGCCGACGGTCGATCCTCGCCGTCTCTTTATGTTCCTGTCCTCGATCTCCTTCATGTCAAGGACCACCACCACCATCTACTATCGATTGTTCTCGAGCAACGTCTCTATGTCCAAGCTGCCGAACGAGGATGGATCCTTCAACAAAAAATCCCTGCATGGGCTAAAATCCATCTACAAATCGCAACGGACACTAGTAGAAAAAGGCCCACTTGTCCCGGTTCGTAAGGCCCATTTGTCCCGGTTCGGCAACCGGGACTAAAGGGTCGGTACTAAAACCCAATACCTTTAGTCCCAGTTGTTACAAAAACCAGGACAGATGGGCCTCCACATGGCCACTGCGGCTTGCCCAGGCAGGGGGACCTTTTTTCCCGGTTGGTAGTACCAACCGGGACCAATAAGCTTCCACACGTCAGCAGTTCAGGGGCTAGGGTTTTAGTTCTTTTTTCTGAAAGGGGGGGTGGGTTTGGGGGTTTTAGGGGGTTTTGAGGGGTTTTGTAGGGTTAATTTAGGGGTTTCATATATTGTGTTAGCTAGCTAATAGAGAGAACTGTCCTCTTTTATCTTCGTGCTTGGTCGACGGTACGTACTATACGTATAGAGAGGACTCGACACGCTAGCTAGTAAACAAATGAAGGAAACAATGAAGTACAAAAGATCATCATGAACATATACAGAGAGAAGTGATTGACCTCTCCTTCTCCGAGAGATTGATCGAACAACAAGTTTTCGTATATCTATCTGACGCCAGTGGCTACATATATATATACAATGTAAGATCTCTTACAATCCCCTAGCATCTGAACTCAAGTTCCACATGGTATTCTCCGACTTTATTGATGACGTGGTCAACAAAGAATCCCGCCAATTCCTCTTGAATTGCTTTGATGTGATCTTGTGGTAGGAGTTCATCCCGCATCTGCCACATCTAATTTGAAGAAGGGGTCAATACATATATATGAATGAAACTTAACACAAATGATGGTAATAATTGAAATTGTGAATATTATTGCTTACGCACATCAAATTGTATTTTAGAGTAGCCCCGAGTTTTTTTGCAAGTCGCGTTGTAGATGAACTCGTAAACGTAGTATCCACAGTAATTATTGCCGGGTTCCTGCCACAAGCACTTTACGAGAAATAGAGGTCAATCAAACTGATAATGAAGCATTATAAGTGGAGTTGATGAAAGTAGCTAGAATCAACGGGATCGAGATGCGCGAAACTAGCTAGCTAGTACTACTTACTTTCGGGTATGTCCATCGCAGCTCCCCCGGCAGTCCCGGAGCTTGTGCGGTGAATACTTTTGAAACCCTGCAAGACAAAGAAAACAATTACTTGATATCAGGAAATGAACAAAGTTTCGGATATGGTGCGATAATGATCGATTGAACTTACTTCTCGAGAATTTTAGCCATGTCCGCATATTCCTCGGGAGATTTCCGTCTCGAGTCTAAGACGGTTACTAGTCCTCGCTCAAGCTTTATCTCTAGGCACTACTAGAAAAGGGGGTGTCGGTGTCAAAACCGGCGGATCTCGGGTAAGGGGTCCCGAACTGTGCGTCTAGGCCGGATGGTAACAGGAGACAAGGGACACGAAGTTTTACCCAGGTTCGGGCCCTCTTGATGGAGGTAATACCCTACGTCCTGCTTGATTAATATTGATGATATGGGTGTTACAAGAGTAGATCTACCACGAGATCAGAGGGGCTAAACCCTAGAAGCTAGCCTATGGTATGATTGTATGTTGTGATTGTTGTCCTACGGACTAAAACCCTTCGGTTTATATAGACACCGGAGAGGGTTAGGGTTACACAAAGTCGGTTACAAAGGTAGGAGATCTGCATATCCGTATTGCCAAGCTTGCCTTCCACGCCAATAGAGTCCCATCCGGACACGAGACGAAGTCTTCAATCTTGTATCTTCATAGTCTAATAGTCCGGCCAATGGAGATAGTCCAGCTGTCCGCAGACCCCCTAATCCAGGACTCCCTTAGTAGCCCCTGAACCAGGCTTCAATGACGATGAGTCCGGCGCGCAGTTGTCTTCGGCATTGCAAGGCGGGTTCCTTCTCCGAATACATCACAGAAGAATTTGAATACGAGGATAGTGTCCGACCCTGCAAATAAGTTCCACACTCCACCATAGAGAGAATAATGTTTTCGCAGATCTAATCCGCTAGCTTGTTTTGGCAACATGACGTTACGTCCATGGCCCGGTGATTATTCGAACCGTTTCTTTTAACCAGCCCCGCACATAACGCGAGGCAGTTTTCGACACGTCTTGTCAAAGCAGAGATCGTGTCCCCTTATTACGGGATTCTCATCAATACGGGCGTGGGTAACCCAACCGCCATTAATTGCGACGCTTGGGGGATAAGCGAGTTTTACCAGGCAAGTGGGGACGCTTAGTTTTGTCCGCCCATATAAAGGGATAAGGATTCACCTTTCTATCCACGCCTTCTTCCTCCTCTGCTCATCCGCTCCCGCACACTCGAGCTCTAGCGCCCAAGTCCTCACTTCCATCTCAACCTTCTCCAACCATGTCCGGAGCGGGAGGCAAGTGGATGGTCTCCTCCTTCACGGAGGGAGATGTCAAGAAACTGAGGAGAGCCGGATACCTGCCCGACGACATCGCGCACCGGCTCCCAGATGAAACTCATCCCCACCCCCAGGCCCCATGAGAGGGTCGTATTCCTCACCCATTTCTTCCGCAGACTGGGATTCCCTCTCCATCCCTTTGTCCGGGCTCATGTTCTATTACGGCCTGGATTTCCACGATCTGGCCCCGAACTTCATCCTCAACATCTCGGCGTTTATCATCGTGTGCGAGGCCTTCCTCCGCATCAAGCCCCACTTCGGCTTATGGCTGAAGACCTTCAACGTCAAGCCGAAGGTGGTGGGCGGCCGCCAGGCGGAGTGCGGAGGCGCCATGGTGGGCAAGATGCCCAACATAACATGGCTCGAGGGCTCCTTTGTGGAAACCATAAAGGGGTGGCAATCGGGGTGGTTCTACATCACCGAGCGCGCGTCCCCGCATGGGTAGCGGCCCCCGAGTTCCGATCTGGAACCCCCATGTGGCTCACCTCCTGGAAGGAGAAGGGCCTATCCTGGGGTAATTCAAAAGAGCTGACCAACTCCAGTCATGTATTCAAAACATGGTGGACAAGAAGCTCAAGCTCGTCAACATAGTAGGTTTGTTGGGGAACGTAGAAATTCAAAATTTTCCTACGTGTCACCAAGATCAATCTATGGAGTCCATCTAGCAACGAGTGATCGGATTGCATCTACATACCTTTGTAGATCACGTGCGGAAGCGTTCAAAGAACGGGGATGAGGAAGGCGTACTCGACGTGATCCAAATCACCGGAGATCCTAGCGCCGAACGGACGGCACCTCCGCGTTCAACACACGTACGGTCAGCGTGACGTCTCCTTCTTCTTGATCCATCAAGGAGGAAGGAGAGGTTGAGGAAGATTGCTCCAGCAGCAGCACGACGGCGTGGTGGTGGTGGAGCTGCAGTACTCCGACAGGGCTTCGCCAAGCACTATGGAGGAGGAGGATGTGTTGGAGAGGGAGAGGGAGGCACCAAAGGCGTGGGGTAAGAGGTCCTCCATCTCCCCACTATATATAGGAGGGCCAGGGGGCGCCAGCCCTAGGAGATCCAATCTCCTAGGGGGGGCGGCGGCCAAGGGAGGAATCCCTCCTCCCCAAGGCACCTAGGAGGTGCCTTCCCCTTTCGGGACTCTTCCCCTCTTGAACCCTAGGCGCATGGGCCTCTTGGGGCTGGTGCCCTTGGCCCATATAGGCCAAGGCGCACCCCCTACAGCCCATGTGGCCCCACGGGGCAGGTGGCCCCACCCGGTGGACCCCCGGGACCCTTCCGGTGGTCCCGGCACAATACCGGTGACCCCGAAACTTGTCCCGATGCCCGAAATAGCACTTCCTATATATAATTCTTTACCTCCGGACCATTCTGGAACTCCTCGTGACGTCCGGGATCTCATCCGGGACTCCGAACAACACTCGGGTTACTGCATATCCATATCCCTACAACCCTAGCGTCACCGAACCTTAAGTGTGTAGACCCTACGGGTTCGGGAGACATGTAGACATGACCGAGATCGCTCTCCGGTCAATAACCAACAGCGGGATCTGGATACCCATGTTGGCTCCCACATGCTCCTCGATGATCTCATTGGATGAACCACGCTGTCGAGGATTCAATTAATCCCGTATACAATTCCCTTTGTCAATCGGTATGTTACTTGCCCGAGATTCGATCGTCGGTATCCCAATACCTCGTTCAATCTCGTTACCGGCAAGTCACTTTACTCGTACCGTAATGCATGATCCCGTGACCAGACACTTGGTCACTTTGAGCTCATTATGATGATGCATTACCGAGTGGGCCCAGTGATACCTCTCCGTCATACGGAGTGACAAATCCCAGTCTTGATCCATGTCAACCCAACAGACACTTTCGGAGATACCCGTGGTATACCTTTATAGTCACCCAGTTATGTTGTGACGTTTGGTACACCCAATGCACTCCTACGGTATCCGGGAGTTACACGATCTCATGGTCTAAGGAAAAGATACTTGACATTGGAAAACTCTAGCAAACGAACTATACGATCTTGTGCTATGTTTAGGATTGGGTCTTGTCCATCACATCATTCTCCTAATGATGTGATCTCGTTATCAATGACATCCAATGTCCATAGTCAGGAAACCATGACTATCTGTTGATCAACGAGCTAGTCAACTAGAGGCTTACTAGGGACATGTTGGTGTCTATTATTCACACATGTATTATGATTTCCGGATAACACAATTATAGCATGAATAAAGACAATTATCATGAACAAGGAAATATAATAATAATGCTTTTATTATTGCCTCTAGGGCATATTTCCAACAGTCTCCCACTTGCACTAGAGTCAATAATCTAGTTACATTGTGATGAATCGAACACCCATGGAATTCTGGTGTTGTAATGTTTTGCTCTAGGGAGAGGTTTAGTCAATGGATCTGCTACATTCAGGTCCGTGTGTACTTTACAAATATCTATGTCTCCATCTTGAACATTTTCACGAATGGAGTTGAAGCGACGCTTGATGTGCCTTGTATTCTTGTGAAACCTGGGCTCCTTGGCAAGAGCAATAGCTCCAGTGTTGTCACAGAAAAGCTTGATCGGCCCCGACGCATTCGGTATGACTCCTAGGTCGGTGATGAACTCCTTCACCCAAATTGCTTCATGCGCTGCCTCCGAGGCTGCCATGTACTCCGCTTCACATGTAGATCCCGCCACGACTCTCTGCTTGCAACTGCACCAGCTTACTGCCCCACCATTCAATATATACACGTATCCGGTTTGTGACTTTGAGTCATCCAGATCTGTGTCGAAGCTAGCGTCGACGTAACCCTTTACGACGAGCTCTTCGTCACCTCCATAAACGAGAAACATTTCCTTAGTCCTTTTCAGGTACTTCAGGATATTCTTGACCGCTTTCCAGTGTTCCTTGCCGGGATTACTTTGGTACCTTCCTACCAAACTTACGGCAAGGTTTACATCAGGTCTGGTACACAGCATGCATACATAATAGAACCTATGGCTGAGGCATAGGGGATGACACTCATCTCTTCTATATCTTCTGCCGTGGTCGGACATTGAGCTGAGCTCAATTTCACACCTTGCAACACAGGCAAGAACCCCTTCTTAGACTGATCCATATTTAACTTCTTCAATATCTTATCAAGGTAGGTGCTTTGTGAAAGACCTATGAGGCGTCTTGATCTATCTCTATAGATCTTGAAGCCTAATATATATGCAGCTTCTCCAAGGTCCTTCATTGAAAAACTCTTATTCAAGTAGGCCTTAATGTTGTCCAAGAGTTCTATATCATTTCCCATCAAAAGTACGTCATCTACATATAATATGAGAAATGCTACAGAGCTCCCACTCACTTTCTTGTAAACGCAGGCTTCTCCATAAGTCTGCGTAAACCCAAACGCTTTGATAATCTCATCAAAGCGAATGTTCCAACTCCGAGATGCTTGCACCAGCCCATAAATCAAGCATTGGAGCTTGCACACCTTGTCAGCATTCTTAGGATCGACAAAACCTTCCGGCTGCATCATATACAATTCTTCCTTAAGGAAACCATTAAGGAATGCCGTTTTGACGTCCATTTGCCATATCTCATAATCGTAGAATGCGGCAATAGCTAACATGATTCGAACGGACTTTAGCTTCACTACCGGTGAGAAAGTCTCATCGTAGTCAACCCCTTGAACTTGTCGATAACCCTTAGCGACAAGCCGAGCTTTATAGATGGTCACATTACCATCCGCGTCTGTCTTCTTCTTAAAGATCCATTTATTTTCTATGGATCGCCGTTCAACAGGCAAGTCAATCAAAGTCCATACTTCGTTTTCATACATGGATCCTATCTCGGATTTCATGGCTTCTAGCCATTTGTCGGAATCCGGGCCCGCCATCGCTTCTTCATAGTTCGAAGGTTCACCGTTGTCTAACAACATGATTTCCAAGACAGGGTTGCCGTACCACTCTGGTGCGGAACGTGTCCTTGTGGACCTTCGAATTTCAGTAGGAGCTTGATCAGAAGTATCTTGATCATTATCATTAACTTCCTCTCTAGTCGGTGCAGGCACCTCAGGAACATTTTCTTGAGTTGCGCCATTTTCCGGTTCAAGAGGTAATACTTCATCAAGGTCTACTTTCCTCCCACTTACTTCTTTCGAGAGAAACTCCTTCTCTAGAAAGGATCCATTCTTGGCAACAAAGATCTTGCCTTCGGATCTGAGGTAGAAGGTATACCCAATAGTTTCTTTAGGGTATCCTATGAAGACGCATTTTTCCGACTTGGGTTCGAGCTTTTCAGGTTGAAGTTTCTTGACATAAGCATCGCATCCCCAAACTTTTAGAAACGACAGCTTAGGTTTCTTCCCAAACCATAATTCATATGGTGTCGTCTCAACGGATTTCGACGGAGCTCTATTTAAAGTGAATGCGGCAGTCTCTAAAGCATAGCCCCAAAAAGAAAGCGGTAAATCGGCAAGAGACATCATAGATCGCACCATATCTAATAGAGTGCGATTACGACGTTCGGACACACCATTACGCTGAGGTGTTCCAGGCGGCGTGAGCTGTGAAACTATTCCACATTTTCTTAAGTGTGTGCCAAACTCATGACTCAAGTATTCTCCTCCACGATCTGATCGCAGGAACTTGATTTTTCTGTCACGTTGATTCTCAACCTCACTCTAAAATTCCTTGAACTTTTCAAAGGTCTCAGACTTGTGTTTCATTAAGTAGACATACCCATATCTACTCAAGTCATCAGTGAGGGTGAGAACATAACGATAGCCACCGCGAGCCTCAACACTCATTGGACCGCACACATCAGTATGTATGATTTCCAATATGTTGGTTGCTCTCTCCATTGTTCCTGAGAACGGAGTCTTGGTCATTTTACCCATGAGGCATGGTTCGCACGTGTCAAATGATTCGTAATCAAGAGACTCTAAAAGTCCATCAGCATGGAGCTTCTTCATGCGTTTGACACATATGTGACCAAGGCGGCAGTGCCACAAGTATGTGGGACTATCATTATCAATCTTACATCTTTTGGTACTCACACTATGAACATGTGTAGCATTACGCTCGAGATTCATTAAGAATAAACCATTCACCATCGGAGCATGACCATAAAACATATCTCTCATATAAATAGAACAACCATTATTCTCGGATTTAAATGAGTAGCCATCTCGAATTAAACGAGATCCTGATACAATGTTCATGCTCAAAGCTGGCACTAAATAACAATTATTAAGGTTTAAAACTAATCCCGAAGGTAAATGTAGAGGTAGCATGCCGACGGCGATCACATTGACCTTGGAACCATTCCCGACGCGCATCGTCACCTCGTCCTTTGCCAGTCTCCGCTTATTCCGCAGCTCCTTTCGTTTTTCCGGCCTTCTTGTCCGCTAAGTATTTGGGGCAGTTCCGCTTCCAGTGACCATTTCCCTTGCAATAAAAGCACTCAGTCTCGGGCTTGGGTCCATTCTTTGGCTTCTTCCCGGCAGCGTCCTTACCGGGCGCGGCAACTCCCTTTCCGTCCTTCTTGAAGGCTTTCTTACCCTTGCCCTTCTTCAACTTAGTGGTTTTATTCACCATCAACACTTGATGTTCCTTTTTGACTTCTACCTCTGCTGATTTCAGCATTGCAAATACCTCAGGAATGGTCTTTTCCATCCCCTGCATATTGAAGTTCATCACAAAGCTCTTGTAGCTTGGTGGAAGCGACTGGAGGATTCTGTCAATGACCGCGTCATCCGGGAGATTAACTCCCAGCTGAGTCAAGCGGTTATGTAACCCAGACATTGTGAGTATGTGCTCACTGACAGAACTATTTTCCTCCATCTTACAGCTGAAGAATTTGTCAGAGACTTCATATCTCTCGACCCGGGCATGAGCTTGGAAAACCATTTTCAGCTCTTCGAACATCTCATATGCTCCGTGTCTCTCAAAACGTTTTTGGAGTCCCGGTTCTAAGCTGTAAAGCATGCTGCACTGAACGAGGGAGTAATCATCAGCACGTGTCTGCCAAGCGTTCATAACGTCTTGGTTCTGTGGGACGGGTGGGTCACCTAGCGGAGCTTGTAGGACATAATCTTTCTTGGCAGCTATGAGGATGATCCTCAGGTTCCGGACCCAGTCCGTGTAGTTGCTGCCATCGTCTTTCAGGTTGGTTTTCTCTAGGAACGCGTTGAAGTTGAGGACTACGTTGGCCATTTGATCTACAAGACATATTGTAAAGATTTTAGACTAAGTTCATGATAATTAAGTTCATCTAATCAAATTATTCAATGAACTCCCACTTAGATAGACATCCCTCCAGTAATCTAAGTATAACATGATCCGAGTTAACTAGGCCGTGTCCGATCATCACGTGAGACGGGCTAGTCAACATCGGTGAACATCTTCATGTTGATCGTATCTTCTATACGACTCATGCTCGACCTTTCGGTCTTCTGTGTTCCGAGGCCATGTCTGTACATGCTAGGCTCGTCAAGTCAACCTAAGTGTTTGCATGTGTAAATCTGTCTTACACCCGTTGTATGTGAACGTTAGAATCTAACACCCGATCATCACGTGGTGCTTCGAAACAACGTACTGTCGCAACGGTGCACAGTTAGGGGGAACACTTTCTTGAAATTATTATGAGGGATCATCTTATTTACTACCGTCGTTCTAAGTAAACAAGATGCAAAACATGATAAACATCACATGCAATCAAATAATAATAGTGACATGATATGGCCAATATCACATAGCTCCTTTGATCTCCATCTTGGGGCTCCATGATCATCTTGTCACCGGCATGACACCATGATCTCCATCATCATGATCTCCATCATTGTGTCTCCATGAAGTTGCTCGCCAACTATTACTTCTACTACTATGGCTAACGCGTTTAGCAATAAAGTAAAGTAATTTACATGGCGTTTCTCAATGACACGCAGGTCATACAAAAAAATAAAGACAACTCCTATGGCTCCTGCCGGTTGTCATACTCATCGACATGCAAGTCGTGATTCCTATTACAATAGCATGAACATCTCATACATCACATATATATCATTCATCATTCATCACAACTTTGGCCATATCATATCACAAAGCACTTGCTGCAAAAACAAGTTAGACGTCCTCTAATTGTTGTTGCAAGTTTTACGTGGCTGAAGTAGGGTTCTAGCAAGAACGTTTTCTTACCTACGTGAAAGCCACAACGTGATTTGTCAACTTCTATTTACCCTTCATAAGGACCCTTTCATCGAATCCGCTCCAACTAAAGTGGGAGAGACAGACACCCGCCAGCCACCTTATGCAACTTGTGCATGTTAGTCGGTGGAACTGGTCTCACGTAAGCGTACGTGTAAGGTTGGTCCGGGCCGCTTCATCCCACAATACCATTGAAGCAAGATAAGACTAGTAGCGGCAAGAAAGTTGACAACATCAACGCCCACAACAAATTGTGTTCTACTCGTGCAAGAGAACTACGCATAGACCTAGCTCATGATGCCACTGTTGGGGAACGTTGCAGAAAACAAAAATTTTCCTACGGTTTCACCAAGATCCATCTATGAGTTCATCTAGCAACGAGTGATCGGATTGCATCTACATACCTTTGTAGATCACGTGCGGAAGCGTTCAAAGAACGGGGATGAGGAAGGCGTACTCGACGTGATCCAAATCACCGGAGATCCTAGCGCCGAACGGACGGCACCTCCGCGTTCAACACACGTACGGTCAGCGTGACGTCTCCTTCTTCTTGATCCATCAAGGAGGAAGGAGAGGTTGAGGAAGATTGCTCCAGCAGCAGCACGACGGCGTGGTGGTGGTGGAGCTGCAGTACTCCGACAGGGCTTCGCCAAGCACTATGGAGGAGGAGAATGTGTTGGAGAGGGAGAGGGAGGCACCAAAGGCGTGGGGTAAGAGGTCCTCCATCTCCCCACTATATATAGGAGGGCCAAGGGGGGGGCGCCGGCCCTAGGAGATCCAATCTCCTAGGGGGGCGGCCGCCAAGGGAGGAGTCCCTCCCCCCCCCCCCCCCCCCCGGTGCCTTCCCCCTTTAGGACTCTTCCCTCCTTGAAACCCTAGGCGCATGGGCCTCTTGGGGCTGGTGCCCTTGGCCCATATAGGCCAAGGCGCACCCCCTACAGCCCATGTGGCCCCACGGGGCAGGTGGCCCCACCCGGTGGACCCCCGGGACCCTTCCGGTGGTCCCGGCACAATACCGGTGACCCCGAAACTTGTCCCGATGGCCGAAATAGCACTTCCTATATATAATTCTTTACCTCCGGACCATTCTGGAACTCCTCGTGACGTCCGGGATCTCATCCGGGACTCCGAACAACACTCGGGTTACTGCATATCCATATCCCTACAACCCTAGCGTCACCGAACCTTAAGTGTGTAGACCCTACGGGTTCGGGAGACATGTAGACATGACCGAGATCGCTCTCCGGTCAATAACCAACAGCGGGATCTGGATACCCATGTTGGCTCCCACATGCTCCTCGATGATCTCATTGGATGAACCACGCTGTCGAGGATTCAATTAATCCCGTATACAATTCCCTTTGTCAATCGGTATGTTACTTGCCCGAGATTCGATCGTCGGTATCCCAATACCTCGTTCAATCTCGTTACCGGCAAGTCATTTTACTCGTACCGTAATGCATGATCCCGTGACCAGACACTTGGTCACTTTGAGCTCATTATGATGATGCATTACCGAGTGGGCCCAGTGATACCTCTCCGTCATACGGAGTGACAAATCCCAGTCTTGATCCATGTCAACCCAACAGACACTTTCGGAGATACCCGTGGTATACCTTTATAGTCACCCAGTTATGTTGTGACGTTTGGTACACCCAATGCACTCCTACGGTATCCGGGAGTTACACGATCTCATGGTCTAAGGAAAAGATACTTGACATTGGAAAACTCTAGCAAACGAACTATACGATCTTGTGCTATGTTTAGGATTGGGTCTTGTCCATCACATCATTCTCCTAATGATGTGATCTCGTTATCAATGACATCCAATGTCCATAGTCAGGAAACCATGACTATCTGTTGATCAACGAGCTAGTCAACTAGAGGCTTACTAGGGACATGTTGGTGTCTATTATTCACACATGTATTATGATTTCCGGATAACACAATTATAGCATGAATAAAGACAATTATCATGAACAAGGAAATATAATAATAATGCTTT